>NC_056748.1:312221665-312419165 GCF_019279795.1 Protopterus annectens
TGCTATTTTTCTGAGTTGGAAGTGCTATTTTTCCCCCACCCTTATTCCTGCTGTGTTGAATACTGGCCAAACAACTTGTGTGTTTTATCCGATTGTCTCAAGGCTTGCTAGTATAATTAAGATTCCCTGTTTGTTACCTCTGCATTCATTGTTTGAATTTAATTGAGTTCTGACTGAGAGTGCTACTGAAACAACTCGAAATATAAACTGATAAGTATATTTTTGGCAGTTCTTCCCAAAGTTCTACAGTATCCTAGTTGCTTTTGCTTGATGGATTTAGATATATACTATTTGCTGGCTTCTCATCTGTCTTGAAAGTGCTATTTTCCTCCATCCTTATTCCTCCTGTGTTGAATTTGTTCCCCACCCTGTCCTCCCTATTGGTGTCTTCTTTTTATACTTGGTGGCTTTGCAGTTGCCCATCCCTACTGTATATTTCATCTATGACACTCCTCCCAGTGTAGTGTCTCTAGCTCATTCTACCTAATATAGAGAGAGAAAAAAAAATTGCACTTTATTCATCTGCTTTTACTGTGTTTGTAATTCTTCCTACTTTATTACTTATTTTGCTCTTCCTGCCTGTTCTTAAAAGTACTTAATAGCATTTATTCTGCTGCATTTCTTACTGCTTGTTAGTAGCCAATTAAATTGTAACTGTTATTCTAAGTCTTTGGATTACGCACTTGGTCTTCAGATCAGTTGTTTCACATTAAGAAGGTTTGTGGTCTGCGCTGTTGTGGCAGGACAGGTTGCTTACATCCTTCTAAGTTGGGAGTTGCTCACTGAAGGTTCAGTGTCTGTTATTCTAAAGTGTATTAGTTCTGATTTAAGCACTTGAGCTTTGGGCCAGTTTTTTACATTAAGAAGGTGTGGTCTGCACTCTTGTGGGAGGCTGGATTCTGCCCTTCTGAGCTGGGAATTTCTGGTCACAGGCTTATTGTGCCTGCTTATTTGAACTGTTTCTTTCTGAAATTGGTGTGCCTTGTTGCTTGCTGTAGCATAGACCAGATTCAGGCCTGCTGAATCTAGCTTTGTTTGTATAACTTGAGCACTGATCCAAGCCATCTTTTTTTGTTGACGGTTCCCCTGCACCCTAGCAGCAGGAGTGTACATTTAGAACTTGTTTAACTGAAGACTGCTAGAACAGGGCTCAGTTTTGAGCTTTTTTCAGGTTAATTGGGTAACTTGTTTAAATCGGTTTTCTCGTTGTCTATTGTTTTATATATATATATATATATATATATATTGCACTTTATTCATCTGCTTTTACTGTATTTGTGTTTCTTCCTACTTTATTACTAGGGGCATTGACTACAACTCTGATCTGAGATATATAACAATAAGTATCCTTTTCTATGCATTTAAAGTATTTTTTGATTGTATCTGCTTTATTTTCTGAAAAAAAAGCAAAAAATATATATACTTGTTTCCTGCCTTTCTAAGCTAGTATAGTCCAATTTTCAGGTTAAGTGCTAAATTCAGGGCTGTGTTACAAATCTTTGTGTTTGCCCATACCTTACTTGGATAGAAGGAAGTTTCTCTGTTCACCTGTGAGAGAGGGGAGCTTTGAGCAGCCTATCTGTCCCTGTAGGAGTGGTTTCAGTCCAGAAATTAGTAGTTTATTGGCCGTTTTGGGCTAATTTCTATATCTTTCATTTCCCTGCTATAAATACTGCATTTGCCCAGTTTTGCACGCCAAGCAGCTGTTAGCTAGGGTATAACTATTACCGGCTCCACAAAGTCTCTTCTTCAATTTTTCCCTTCGAACTAGACAAACTTTCAACTTAAGCACTTAAGCCATTCATTTCAGCCCGGCACTTGCTCAAAAGTCATAGCAAGCACTTATAAACCCTAGCAGTAGACCCTCCTATACTGTACAGAAGGACAAGGCTCTCTGTTCGACCTTACCAGCCATTCAGTAAAACAGTTCACTGTACCTATCCAGGCATGTCCAAAGGGCAGTTTCAGGCATACTCTCCAGTCCAACTGGTGAATCTGGGCATTTTGAGGTAATGTTACAACTGCCTCATGGACACAGACAACCTTCTCCTCCTCCCACCAAACACGAATACATGTGAGAGATGCAATTATACAGCCACACTGGAGGCTAAGCTCTCTCAACCCAAGGCTGGATCAGACAGTCAAAAGGAGAAGGGGAATACTTGCATCACACCACCAGTCTCACATAGACCCATTAAACTAGCACTGGCAAAAAAACACACATAAATGCACGAAAACATACTCAGAGGCTCTAAATAAAAATATGCAAAAGCAACAGAGATCTTCAAAGCAGACATCCAAGCAACCGCCACCCTCCAACACAAATCATGAAACACATACTTCACAAAACCAGTGTGCCATGCAATCACAGCCCTTAAAGCAAAATAACATACCCAACGTACTAGTAATAGGTGACTCTATAGTCAGGCACACTGACGTCCCACTCACTAGGCTGAATAAGGAGAAGGTTACTGTTAGCTGCCTGTTGGGTGCCAGGATCCGCCACATGACACAAGCACTCAGGTCACACCAGAACAAGTACAAATACGACTGTGTCATTGTCCATGTTGGTGTGAATGACCTGAGCTGTACCTCCCTGGACTACATGAAAAGAGACATGGAAGAGTTCTCTGATCACGTAGCCCAGGCCGGTATGACCCTGACCCTGAGTAGCATCCTGCCTTCACCAAGAGTGATACCACGGTATAAAGAAAAAATTATCAGTTTCAACAATTGGCTAAATGTCTGATGTCATTCAAAGGGAATCCAGTGTCTGTCCATCTGGGCTGACATGTTCGACAAGCCACGCTGCTTCGCTAGAGATGGCTTGCACCTGTCACCCTTAGGCTTTCAAATACTGGCCAAGGCTCTTGCCACCCCCATAGTGTCTTTTTTAGGCAAGGCTCAAAAGACAAACCCACCACCACAAATAGCACAAGTAACAAAAAATTGAGGGCAATGCTACTTAATGCCAGAAGTCTAAACCTCAAAATGCACGCACTCGAGGCACTCCTCAGTATGGAGAAAATCGATATATGTGCAGTAACAGAAACCTGGTTTAAGGCTCCAGAGAGCACCCCAGCACTACCAGGCTACAACTCATACCATATATTTCGGCCACAGTACCCGGACCGAAATACAAAAGGCCGGGGCGTATCCATATTCATCAAGGATACCCACACCTCCAGGTTAGTGGCACAGCACGATGCTTCAGAGATCATCCACGTGCAACTAACAATGGGCAAAACTGCAATTCAAACTGTAACTTTCTACAGATCACCCACCATGTCCCAGGACCCGCATTCCGCATTTCTGGAAACACTGGGAAATATAAAGGTCCTACCAAACACCCTAATATTGGGTGATTTCAGTTACCCAAACATTAACTGGGAAAACTACTCAAGTATTAACTCTCTTGCCCAACATTTCCTAGAATTTATAAACTCAAATGCCCTAGATCAACTGGTCAACACTCCCATCAGAGGTGACAACATATTGGACCTGGTCATCACCAACATGGGCAGCCAATGCCCCACACCAGAGGTCAACCCCTCGCTGGTTAGATCTGACCATAAACAAATCACTTTGGATATACACATTCCGCCCCCACCCCCAGACAGGGAAACCATTGTGAAAAACTTTTCAAAAGCAAACCACTTTACTTAAGACCAAGGTGGAAAGTTTCAAAGCCCCCGTGCTAAAGGATAACGCTGTCCAAGCTGCAAAATCCTTTACTAATGCATTCTATGGGCAACTACAAGAATGCAAGGAACATGCTATCCCAAGCAAAGCCAAGACTCACTCCTCCAAGAAAAGGAAACCAGTCTGGTGCACTTCTGCCATACAATAGAAGGAGGAAACTAGTACAGAAAAGAGTAAAATCCCAAGAAGGGAAGACATCCCTGATCAGTATCAGCAGGAAGCTATGATCCCTCATAAAATCATCCAAGGCAAGCTTTGAAAGAAAAATTGCCAAGAACTCCAAAGATCACCACAAGGCATTCTTTAGCTATGTCAAGAATCTAAGTGGCATTGCTCAGATCTGCTCAGAGTTAGTGCAGAATGGCACAAAATACACTGAACTAACTGATATCGCCAACATCCTGGCAGACAGGTTCTGTGCAAACTTCACCCCCCTCTCACCCCCAAAAGGGCCCATAACCATACCAGAAGAATGTAGAGCCCCTGAAATCACAGACACTCAGGTTACAACAGCCCTCTCCAAAGCCAAAAACACAACATCAGTGGGACCGAACGGTGTCCCAGGCTGCGTCCTACATGAGCTCAAAGATGAACTAACCCCTCACCTAAACATACTGTTCAAACTCAGCCTCTCCACAGGTTACGTACCCATAGAGTGGGGCACAGCAACGGTTATTCCGCTCCACAAAGGTGGAGCCACAACAGACCCCGGGAACTATCATCCTATAAGCCTGACTAGCTTGGTCTGCAAGGCTATGGAGTGCATCATCATGGAAGTCATTAACAGAGACATTGGGAACCTCCAAACACTAGACCCTACCCAGTTCAGCTTTGTTAAGGGGAGATCATGCCTCCTAAACCTGGCGGACCTCTTTGAGACAGTTACCAAGGCTATAGACGAGGGAAAGGTGGTACACACAGCCTACCTAGACCTCGCAAAGGCCTTCAACACCATTCCCCATTCTGGTATTATAGACAAGCTCACCAGCCTGAACATAAACCCCTATGTCACAAGATGGGTTGCCAGCTGGCCCATGGACAGAACCCACATGGTAAAAGTTGCAGGATCTAGGTCTGACTCTAAACCGGTTACAAGTGATGTTCCCCAGATCTCAGTCCTAGGACCCCTCCTATTCGGCATATACTTCTCAGAGGTATAGGCAAGCACAGGAGGACTATGGCTGACCAAGTTCACAGACAACTGCAAACTACGGGTTATAATTGACTCTCTGGCTGACACATACATCCTCCAAAAGGGTCTCACTGAGATGGATACCTGGTGTCAAAATCATGGCCTCAAGCTAAATGCCAAAAAGTGCATAGTCATCCCCTTTGGAAAAAACAAAGTACCCACAAACTACCACATAGGTAGTAGTTCCTTAAATACAGAAGACGTAATAAGGGATCTGGTGACCCAAGTAGATAGTAATCTCTCCTTTGATAATCACATTGCCAAAGTGGTTAGAAAATCCTTCTACATGGCCCACCTTATCACAAAAGGGTTCACATCCAGTTCAAAAGAGGTCATTGTACCCCTCTACTCATCACTCATCAGACCCATCATAGAGTACAACGTCCCATTTGGGATGTACCTTACAAGACACCTGCAACAGCTGAAAAGACCACAAAAGTACCTCACCAAGAGGATCACTGGCCTCAAACTGATGCTTTATGCAGCTAGACTGAAGAATCTCCAGCTGTACTCGGTTGCATACCGCCTACTCCGAGGTGATCTCTTCCTGACATACAAGGCCATGTCTAACCCAGAATTGATGGACATGCTCCACCTAAAGAAAACCTTATCCCCTTGAGCCACACACTCTAGGGGTCTAAACCTCACCATAGTAATAAATAGGATGTGCTGGAGGGATAGATTCCTGTCCCAGAGACTTCCCATGCTTTGGAACAAGATTCCAATCTACATTAGGCAGAGCTCCTCGCTAACCCTCTTCAAGAGAAACCTTGACGAGTGGATGGAAAACAGAAAGTTTACCCCGGGGATCACTTCAGTGGCTGTGCTGGACAGAGGCACAGGGAACTAATCTAAGGGGGCAGCGAAAGCCAACACATTCTGCTAGGCTTATAAATGCCTTCGGGAAGATAGCCTAGTACCTACCTATGAACCTAGAATAAATTTAAGAAACTTCCCTCTCCATAATAATGTGACATTTTATAAGTGTATATTTCATATGAATATGAGTATACAGTTATTATTGCATGTCTGACTGCATTATATTTTATACAGATCTTGGCTTTTATTTTTTTTCTTTGTTCTCTTAATGCAGTCTGACTGGAAATTTATAATCTTGCCCTATTTATATTGAATCTTAGCATTATATAGTGAACTTACTCATTGTGTATATGATATTATTGATTAGTACGATCCTAATGTATTTGCTAATCTTTGACCTTGTTTCATGGTGCAAAAGGATCAATAGACCACCTCACTTACCTGTTGAAGAAATAATAATACATAAACTTCAGACTCCATAAATGCTTAATTAAATTACACTAACTTCTTCCTTGCTCTAAAACAATGATACTAACCTATTTGTTGGCCACATAAATATATAAATGATATTTTTACTGTATGTTCCTTAAAATATATTTAACTTCTGTATAGTTAAAATCTAGACTAGAACTGATGGAGATAAATACACACCCATGCACTTAATATGTGGGGATAAAGCTAAAATTCTTCTGTAAGTTCCTTATTATGCATATCCAAGAGGCATAGTCCACTTCCAGTTGATTTCTCTTCTAATAGAAGTTTGCCCATTACCAGTGAACACAAACCACTGAAGTCTCCAATCTTTTGCAATGTAATGAGCCTAAGCATAGCTAGAGGTGACCATGTACTGTTAAATGTTCCTAAAAGGACCAGTTTGATTTTTTTATAGAGCATTCAACAGTGAGTTTCAGGCATATGTACATCATGATTTATATAATAAGTTATTAAAACATTAATTCATACTCCCAACCAAAAGACAGTAATTCAAGCAGTGGTATGTTTGTGTGTTATGATACTCTACATCATAAAAATATCACTTGGTGTGACTTAAACTATGCACCAGTTGTAACAAAGACTGTTTTAAAAATGAAAAGGCATATATCAACCTACTATAACATATAGTTCTTGAAACAGTAATATTTCCTAATGAATTAACTGACACTAACATTAGTTTAATCAAGTGATGAAAAAGTAGTCCAGAGCAGTAAGGTTATGCTTAATTTCCAAAAATTCTCTTTATGTTCTGAGATGGAAAAAAATATGAATTTGACTACTAAAGGCCCACCCACAGCTGGATTAGTAGCAAAAGAGATAAATATAAGCACTAAAGAAGACAAAGACAAATTACACTTACACAACAAAGTAAGAATGTGGGCACTATGTTAAAAAAGTGAAAAATGTGACATTTTCCCTACCTGTGATTTGTTAACTTTAGCATATATGCAAACTGTCCCAGCCAGCAATATGACTCCCTGCTTGTCTTACAGTTATATGAGGAATTAATACAATGTAATATGACTGAATCAGCAGCATTCTTTTTACATATGCCAGGTTACATGTGGAATATTCAGATGTTATGTGATCCTATCTCGCCTACATTCTGAATGATGGGTTCGGAGCCGATCCCTCGGCTCCGACTCGGCACGCTTATGCCAAAGAGCGAAGTCTCTTATTGGCTGAGCTTACTATATCCCAGGATGCACCACCAACAGTCCCCCAGATCTCGTTTGCCGCTTAACTGCAAGGACGTGGTCTCGAGCTGGCTGGGCTGAGTAGCTTTTATTAACTACTTTTTCTGTCAGTTTTTGTGCTTGTATTTCACAAAAGCCGTTTTAACGGCTATTGCTATTGCTGTTGCTATTGCTGTTGCTATATTGTGTTCGATTGAGTACTGGAATTTTTGTGTGTGATTGGGTAGAGTTTGTTTTGGCGCCCCTTTCAATCCAGGGCCTTTTCGGTCAAACTCTATAACTGAACTTTTTAGTGTTAAAGTTCCCGATTATTACACCTAAGGTTGTGTTTTACACAGTTTCTGTAAGCCTTCGGTTTCTTTGTCATTAGCGATTCTCAGTGGTTAAATTTCCTGTCAGGAATTGTTAACATTATGTCTCAAGCCCCTAGGCCTTCGGGCTTTAAAAAATGTACTAAATGTGCTTTTAAGATGTCTGTTACTGATGACCATCTACTTTGTGTTTATTGTTTAGGGGCAAAGCACTTGCAGGAGTCATGCAGCGTATGTCACGCTTTTTCCTCTAGGGTCCTCCAGGAGAGGAAAAATAAATTAATTCTTAAAGGGTTGATTAAACCCTCCTTTGAAGAAGCCTTGTCTTCCGCTCCGACTCCTGCCAAAAAGAAAAGGGCTTCGGCTCCGACCAGTCCGTCGGATCCGACTGCCAAGAGACCTAGGCAGGCCTCTCCTTCGGCTCCAAAGACTTGGAGCCGAGGTCGAACGGTCTGCCTCGATGCCACCAGTGTCGACTCGGCTCGGAGCCGATGGCTGGGGCATCGAGGCGGGTCACCTTCGCCGGCTCCACTGCTCTCGGAGCCGACAAGGGTCACCGCTCAGACACTTCCTCCTCGGTGCGAAGTCTACCTCGGCACCGATGGAATCTGGTGTGTGTGTTTCCTCGGCGCCGATTCTCATCGAGTCGCCTCGGAGCCGGGTCCCCTAGTCCCTTGGGGCTGAGGAGAGGTCTTCTCGAACCCGCTCTGTTTCCTCTCGGTCTTGAGAATGTCGGATTCTGATATAGACAGGGTGCTCCAAAGACTTTTCCAGTCCCCAGTCTTCCAAAATTTGTTTCGCTCCGACCCAGTTGGCTTGAGCCGATGGCCATGACCCATCCCATTGCTATTCCTCCTCCGACTGCTTCGTTCCGGAGCAGGTGCTCTTGGAGCCGGTGGAGATCTCAGGGTCGGCTCCGACCCTTACTCCAACCCGGGCCTCGGGTCCGAGTTTGCACGGACTTCTTCGGCTGGACCCGAGGGTGATGTTTCGGGACCGATGCTGTTCCGAGCCTCCTCTCGGTGCTTGCTGCGGGACTTCCGTCTACTATCATGGCCCGGAGACTGGACGCTCCCAGGATTCTGGAGGTCCGGCCAGAGCCATGAGGAGTGCCTTGGCCAAATCCTCTTCGCCATCTCTCGGTTTTACCAGCACCTTCCCTGGGCGTGGAGACTGGGTCTTTGGTAGTTCCCCTGTCTGTGGCCAGCGGAGCCCCGAGGCCTGAGGTTACCCCCAGTGAGGGTTCCCTCTTCCTGAGGGTTTTGAGTCATCTCCAGAGGAACCCCAAGGAAGAGATCGCAAGAGGAAGCACGTGGACTCCCCGAGTCTATCACATCGGACACGGATATGGATGATGCAGAGGGGTCCCTAAGTCGTCCTCGGATGATGTCTCCTTTGCAGACATCTTAGAGATCCTCAAACAACGAGGCGGCTGGATGTCCAAACCCCCCTCTGCGGACGAATCAGTGCTCCTCAAGGCCTTTGGGGCTCAGCCCTCCGCCTCCTGGGTATCTCCGCCTTGACGAGCTTCTGGATTTAGTTTGTCGGGCGGGAACACCGGATACTGTGGAACCAGTCCCTTCTCGTCCGAACAAATTCTTATCTGCTACCCCAGAGAAGGAGTTCCTTACTAAAGGCGTGGCTGTAGATGCCATGGTGGTGGCATCTGCTACACAGCAGGACGTGGCAGAGGCTTCAACGTCCATCCATCCTCCTAATAAGGAGTCTAGGAGTATGGATAGGTACGAAGCGCACCCTGACTTCAGCGGCCTTTACCTTAAGGTCTCTGAATTATTTGGCACATTTTACTAGGCTTCAGAGGGATCTGGTCAAGGAGTTGTCAGACTCCTCTCGGTAACCTACCTGAGCAGCTAGCCCAGTCCGTTAGCTCTCAGTTGGCTATCCTGACGTCAATTGCTAACTCGTCCATGAGGCTCATATCCTATGCGGCCGAAGGGGCGGTAGAGCGCAGGCACAGGCGTGGCTCACGAGACAGGCCTGGCTCCGCTTGTGTCAGTTTGGAGGCCTTCAAGTCTTCCTTCGCCGACGCTCCCTTTGATGGGTCCTCATTGTTTGGACCCAAGGTGAAAGACACCCTTACCGCTGTGAGCAAGAGGGAAAACGTTATCTGCCGTGGGGCCCGTTACTCCACTCCCTTTCGGCCTTACCCCTGCGCCAAAGGAGCAGCGAAAATGTGGTTCTGGAAATCTCGCAAGTCTTTCTCCCAACAGCAGGAAGATTCCCCGCAGAGAGGCAGAGGGCGCGGAAATTTTTCAGGAAGGCGCCGTCGCAGAGCCGCCAGAGGGCCCCGCAATTCTGGAGACCGCGAGTCCTTTCGTGGCTCTTCAGCCTCCCACGACATGAGGGATTGCCCGGCTGTGCTGCTCGAGCCAGTCGGGTGTCGTTGCCAAGCACCTAAAAGCCTGGGAGTCAATCACTCAGGACAGATGGGTGCGATAATTGCCGGAGGTTACACCATCCCATTCAAATACTCACCCTCCGTCCAAGAGAATCCCGGACCCACCACCCAGTCAAAGGGAAATAGCAGCCGCAGAAGCTTCAAAGCTGCTACAAAAGGAGTCATCCAACCGGTCCCCACAGACCAAATCGGATCAGGAAATTACTCCAGGTTCTTTTAGTGCCAAAAGACAGGGGACCTGAGACCAATATTGGATCTCAGCAGACTGAACCTATCCGTACGAAATCCAAATTCGAATGGTCACGTTGCAATCCATTCTCCCGTTGTTGGAGAAGGATGTTTGGATGTGCTCCATAGACCTCAAGGACGCCTATTATCACATACCGATACATCAGGCGTCCAGAAGGTATCTGCGCTTCAGCCTGGGAGCCAGTCATTACCAATTTTGTGCTCTGCCCTTTGGTCTCACCACAGCCCCAGGGTGTTCACCAAGTGTTTGGCAGTAGTGACGGCTCACCTGAGGAGCCTTGGATTCCAAGTGTTTCCCTATCTCGACGACTGGCTCCTGACTGCCACCACCAGGCATCTACTTATGGACAACCTCAAAGCCACCATCTCCCTGGGTGTTTCCTGGGAATTACATTCAATTGGTCAAAGTCTGTCTTGCTGCCCTCTCAGCATAAAGTTTATAGGAGCAGAGATAGACTCAAGATTGATGCGTGTCTTTCTTCCTGCGAAAGGATCCGAACCTTACAGGGCCAAGTTCAAGCTCTGATCTCGAGATCCAAAGCCCCAGCCAGGATGGTCCTACAGGTTCTAGGCTCAATGTCTGCCACGGTACTTTTAGTTCCTCTAGCAAGGTTACACATGAGGATTCTTCAGTGGCTCTTATCAACTCAATGGACCTTTCAAGATCTCCCCCTCAATCATCACATCATGATTACGGAATTATGCAAAAGGGACCTGCGCTGGTGGCTTCAGACATCCAACTTGGATCAGGAAAACCCTTTGTTCTCCCTCCAGCGGTTACCCTGACGACAGATGCCTCCCAGATAGGGTGGGGCGCGCATTGTCTGGGCAGGCTAGTTCAGGGCTCCTGGCTTCCGGACGAAGCTCTTCTCCACATCAACGTGTTGGAGATGAGGGCTGTACTTCTATCCCTACAGGCCTTACACAAGTTCCTTCCTCAGGGTATCATCGCCATCCACACAGACAACATGTCGGTGGTTTGGTATCTGAACAAACAAGGAGGGACCAGATCGTATCCCCTTTGCAGAGAGGCCATGAGAGTGTGGGAATGGGCTGTAGCTACCAACCGCTTCTTGGTAGCGACCCACATCCCGGAAAGTCAAATGTATTGGCGGACAAATTAAGCAGGACAATTCTCTCTCCTCACGAATGGTCTCTAAACCGCACAGTAGCAGCCCAGGTTTTCAAAAGATGGGGGACGCCGTGCTGCGACCTATTTGCGACTCCACAAAACACCAAGTGCCAAAGGTTCTTCTCCTTGATTCCACATCAGGAAGTACCGGCCATGGATGCTCTAGCTCAACCCTGGCCAACAGGGTTGCTTTATGCTTTTCCTCCAATCCCACTCCTTCCCAAAGTCATTCAAAAGCTTCTCAGCTAAGGTCTTCAATGATTCTGATTGCCCCATACTGGCCTCGTCAGATATGGTTTCCTTACCTGAAAAAGCATGCAGTGGACGATCCGTGGACCTTAGACCTGATCCCGGATTTGCTGATCCATCAGTCGGGACATTGGCATCAGTCCCTTCAATCTCTGAATCTGACAGCTTGGCTCCTCCACTTCCGACCTTAGTCAGAAGCCACACACTAGACCCGGAAGTTGTTCACATTTTGTCTTCGGCCCATAAACCCACCACTAACAAATTGTACCTCAGTAAGTGGAAGAGGTTTGCTATCTGGGCTCAACTCAAGGGCTTAGACCCTATCACTGCTCCTGTCCCAGAGGTTTTGAAATTCTTAACATCCCTATTTAATCAGGGATCTTCTGTCTCAACTATTAAAGTTCAACTAGCTGCTATCTCTAAATTCCATGAATCCACGGATCCTCCTTTGATGAGCAGCAGGCTATGCAAGACATTCATTAAAGGTGCGAGTCTGTTAAGACCACCAGTTTTTCATCCTGCACCTCCGTGGGATCTTGATTTAGTGCTTATTAACATCTCCCTCTTGAACCGGCTGCTACATGCGAATTAAAATATCTGTCATGGAAAACGGCATTCTTAGTGGCTATTACTTCAGCAAGAAGAGTCTCAGAGCTTCAAGCACTGTCTATTAAACCACCATATCTGATTTTCCACAAAGATAGAGTATCTCTTAGGCCTAATCCATCCTTTGTCCCAAAGGTCTGCTCTAGTTTCTGTCTTCAACAATCTCTAGAACTACCAGTTTTCTTTCCAAAATTCTCTAATGAGGCAGAATACACTCTCCATAAATTGGATGTTCACAGGCAATTACGCTTCTATTTAGACAGGACCCAGCAACTTCGTAAGTCAGACCAGTTGTTTGTGTCCTTCTCAGATAATAAATTGGGCCAAACCATCACAAAAGCTACAATCTCAAAATGGATCAGAGATTGCATAACTCAGGCCTATTCTTCTTCAAATAAGCAACTCGCATCATCTATCAAAGCTCATTCTACCAGAGCTATGGCTACTTCTATAGCTTTTCATTCCAAGCTCGCTATTTCGAAATTTGTGCTGCGGCTACTTGGTCCAACCCGCACACTTTCATTTCCCACTACAAATTGGATGTGGCATCTAAAGGACGAGCTTCATTTGGTTCCACGGTACTCAGGAGTGTTTTCCAGTGAGCCACCCAGGATTCAGGTGCTAGGACGCTGTCCCATCATTCAGAATGTAGGCGAGATAGATCACATAACATCTTTTAGTTATGTACTCACCATAACTTCAGATGTTTGGGATCCATCTCGCCACATTCCTGATACCCACCCTCCTTCCCCCTGCCTTGCAGATCAGAAGAGATAGAACGGTTTTGAGCTCCACTGTTTTTATCTTGTTTCATCTGACGATGTTATATAAGCAGGGTATGCATGTGTGCATGTATGCGGACAAACTAGATCTGGGGGACTGTTGGTGGTGCATCCTGGGATATAGTAAGCTCAGCCAATAAGAGACTTCGCTCTTTGGCATAAGCGTGCCGAGTCGGAGCCGAGGGATCGGCTCCGAACCCATCATTCAGAATGTAGGCGAGATGGATCCCAAACATCTGAAGTTATGGTGAGTACATAACTAAAAGTTTATGTTGTTTTAGTTGCTTAGATATTCAAGCGTCCTATAACCTGTTAATTTGTGTACCCTCCAGTTACCCTCCAAAGTTCACTGCCTTATACTGTCAGCATGGAGGTAAACAGGTATATTATGTAACACCAATTTAAGCCCCCCCAAAAAGAAAACAGAAAAACAGAGAGGTGCAGGTGATATACCAGAAGAATTTCTGCACCATATATTTCCTTAATGATGTGGATTTTCAAACTCTTGATGCTGTCAATGATTTTTTCCTCCACTTACTAGCACTAATGACCTCTGAAGAAGAACAGTGAATGGTCTGTAATGGAACACAGAACTATAGGAATACAGGTTGTAGAATACCAGTAGTTTAATTAAACCTGAAAGAGAAAAAAAATATTAGGCAAATAAAGGCCCACATCTCAGCATCCCACCCCATAATAGTTCTCCAAAGGTTGCCGTTAAACTCACAGCTTGTTGATGAACACAAAACAAGAGATTTGCCATTTACTTTTTCCAACAATATAAAACTTAAGCATGCATAGATGGAGTTATAGAACATTATTTATTGATTTATTGTCTGACCTATGGAAAGATTCAATACGTGACATTGCTACTGTTTCAGAATTTCATATTTATTTTGTTACTTCTGTGTTTGTACTCATCATAGAAGTATTATACATTGTGGCTACATTACCTATGTATTACCTCATATGTGACATACATACAAAGTTACTTTGTTCAGTATGTATTACAGATAAGTACATATATGCACTAGGTACACAAGTGTGCACTTACATCATTTTAACTTGTTACAAGGTCCCGGGGACATTAACTGTCACATGTAACAACTGTGGGTATGGATTCAAAAGTACTATAGCACACAAAATAAAACCATTTTATTTTTAAAGAGGTTAAACAAGCTTCTTCACATATTGTTGAAAGCCCCATGCAACCCAGTTGTTTTAATTTAAAGTGCATACATGGATTAATACAGTCTAAAATGAAAAACATAAGTATATATATCCAGTTGTTTAAACAGAAGAAAATCAAGAGCACACTTGTCCTGAGACAACACAAAGGTATCGCACAGTATACAAACAAGTACATCTAAATGTAACTTCAATATTAAGAGACTTGTACTGTCTTGTTGTTCAACATCATTAAGCCCACCAGTAAAGTAGTAACACAAAAGGCACTCTTAATAGATATATTTTTTATTACTTTTGAAAAAGGCCCATAGTTATCTTGCATAATTTTGTATTTTTTGTTGAAATGTGTACCCATATACACTTGATGCATTTTTGAACGGATTCAATTGGTCAACTTGAGTACTCGAATACCAAACCTCTGATTCAATGAAATATCAAGGGTGACAGTGCCAAACTGACCAATATGTACACACAGTAAAAACAGAAATGTTTTTTTATTTTTTTAAGGGACAACCCTCCATACCCTTATGTGGGGGTCTGTTCTGCCATAGAACTGCAAGCAATATGTTCTTATTTCAAACTAGCAAAATTCATGGAGAATTGCACAACTTCGCCTCAAGGATTTACAGCCCTGCAGCAAAATTAAAAAAAAAAAAGATTTGTAGCCCTAAGTATAAATGGTGATCTTATGCTTTCATTGATTTATCTGCATCATGTTTCAGTGATTAGCTATAGCTGGTTTGAAATTTACGTTTCATATATACTTGCAAATCTAAGTGCACTACAAGAAGAAACAAATTTACTTTTGCTTTCTGAAATAATAAAACATAGTCTGCTGCAAACTGCTACTAGTATTTCTACTCATATGATAGCTGTGATAATTTTCTGTTAAAGATCAACACTTTTGGCTTGGCACTTGTTCCCCAGATTTGAATTTGTAATACATCTTTTACAGTGGGAATAATACAATTAATGTTTTTTTTTTTTTAAATATGAACTTCAGTGTCCTGCATGTTTCTCAGATACCTTTGTTTAGTTGTTTTGATTGTGACCACAATGAGGTTGCATGTGGTACATACTCAAGGAAGCTTATAGGTGAAAGACCTAGTTAAGCCTATAATAATAGCTCTACCTTGAAAAGGCATTTCTGTTATAAAGACATGAGACAGGATGCAATTAAAGGAGCACAAAAAGTAGATTATTTCCCCCACTTTAATTGTGCATGTTGTAGAGATAGAGCGAAGAACAATGAGTTCATACATCCTATAACGAAAAAGAAATATATATTTAAATCTTCTATCTGTAATACTTTAAATATGAGCTGCGGTGGTGCAGCGGTAGCATTGTCGCCTCCCAGCAAGAGGTTCTGCCGTTCGATTCTCGGCTGTAGCGCCTTCTGTGTGGAGTCTGCATGTCCTCTCCACGGTCGAGTGGCATTCAAAAGGCATGCGTAGAATGGGCGTGCCTTTGTTGAAGGTTGGGTGTCGAGCTGGCACCTCGGAACCGTAAAAATCTATTACCAATCATTAGCTGACCGGAGTTCCACTGTGGCGATCCCTAACCACGAGAAACCAAAAGAAGAAAAACAACAACCTGTAATACTTTAAATCTGATCTACTTGGCAACCTGTATGAAATGGTCTTCATTTTACATTGGAAAATCTGCATGTAGATTAGAAGGTCATATTATAGAGCATAAATCTGAAATAAGAAGGATAGTTAGCACTAATGCGCTTGCCAAACATTATAGAGGAGAAGGGGATGGAACATGAATTTTATTTCAGAGTTATTAATGTGGTTTGTAAAAATAGGAGGGGTGGAGACCAGAGTAACAAGTTAAGAGTTAAGTGAGTATGAACGGCTTGTGAGGCTTCAGGCAGATATTACTCCAGGAATTAATACAGCTGTTAGCCTCAAATCCATTTTAAAGAAGAGAGAAATTATTTTAAATTGTTAAAAACCTCATACAAAGAGTTACAGGTTGCTAATTATTTGTAACGATAGTATTTTAATGCTCTTACAACCATTTTTTATGCATTTTTTACATAGTTTTACAATATGCATGTATTATTGATTATATTGTCTGATTGGGGCTGTGTCACATGATTTTAATTTGTGTCTGTATAAATTAACTATTCGGTTAATGACTTATGTTACACACCAAAAAGGGGCATTAGCCTGAAAGCTTTGTGATTTTCTGTTTGTGTAATTAAAGTGTTTTATCTCCTCAGCATTTCCTGTCACTGAAACTATTTCATTTTGGATTCATGTTTGGTGTTTTCAGTGAAAGTTCACCTTACTGTTGGTCCTTTTTCTCTTTGTACACACTCAAGGAAGGCCATGTAGTATAAAATGTGTACAAATATAGCACAAAAGAACAAGGACATTCTGTGCCCTAAAATCTCTGTTCTAATTAAGGTCTAAAAAATGACAGTGGTAATGGAAATTAAAAAATGTGAAAACAAAACGATCGTACAAGACCGGATATAAAACCAATCCAAAAACAGAATAAAAGTGTAAGTCACCAGCTTTACACTGATCATGTATTATTGTGAACAAATAAATAATTAAAATACAATATTCAGAATTTACAAGTAACCTCATATCCACCAGAATATAACTTCTATTTACAAATTACTTTTCAGAAATTTATTAGATTGTTATATTATAGATTAAATCATTTACTGCAGCAGTGCTACTCACCCACTGACCATCACTAAAATGCCTAGCTGAAACATATTTTAAAAATGATTTCTGAATTATGGAATTACCTTCTGGATTAGCAGGACTAGAATATATTTTAATACTTGTTGGCTCCTGTCCCCAGCTGGTTGATTTAACCCTACCCAAACTTGCCATCAGAAGAAGTGAGGACAGAAGGATGAGTATCTAGCATCACGGTCATTATCCAGCAAGGGATCAAGAGATTTTTGATACTCCTAATACCCCCACCTGCATTGTCCAGTAAGTCATGTGCTGCTGCAAGTTCAGACTTCCACACTCTCATGATGCTTGCCTGAAATGCTTGCGCTCCATGACTGGGGTGACAATCAGAAGTCTCTGTGCATGGAAGCACAGTATAGAGTCTGTCGATAATAAAGTTTAACCAGTTCTGTCTCCGGCAGGGTCCTCCATTGCCCATCTTAGTAGTTGTACCCCATGTATGTTGGACATAGTTAGCTTCAAAACCTCTATGCCATAGTGCTGGATTTTAACTTCAGAAATAAATATTATTTTTGGGCACCTATTGTGCCTTTACTGCACATGGCATCCCTTTTCCAATAGTTAGATAACCTGGATTCCACTAATTTACTCTGCATAAGATTTAGAAAACCAGTGCATCCTGCTGAGGCAGCTAATTAGCTATCAGTGAGTGTGCAACTGTTGTTATGTATTTCCTCCCAATGATCAGACATCTTCCCTCTTTACTGTGTACTATGCACTAACGTGTTGCTGTTGGGAAGGGATCCTAGGAATTGGATGCATTCTCCAATCATTCTGGTTATGAGTTTCACACCAACTGGTTAGCTACTAATTAATGGGTGCCGTTACATGGATTGTGGATGTAGACTCCTTTGAGACACTAAACACGCCTATGGTTTGACTACATTGATTGTTATACATGGTTACTTGATAGTGTTTCCTAAAGTATGTTTTTTCTAAAGCACACAAACAGAAGGTTGCTTTCTTCTTCTCCATATTATGCTATGAATTTTTACATTGTAAAATTAGCATATCGCAGTCTCCTTCTCACCCCATTTATTTTGTGATTAAAAAAATTGTAATTAACCCATTAAACTATACAGCCGCAGAAAATATAAATGATCATTATTTCTTCTCCAATACAAATGTAGCCCTAAAGAACAAAAACATACACCTCCCTCCACTGAGGCAATACCACAGCTAATCTATCCAGAGTGACTATGTGTTGGAAATGCTTTCTAGTACAAATTAACTGATAACAAGTGAAAGTCACAGTAACAAACCAGAAGTACTAATTGATATACTTGGGTGCCACTTTCTACAAATTCAAGCACATAATTACAAAGGCTGTACCTCAGCATTTCCCACAAATAATGATAATACAAAGAACAGATTCTGCAAAAACTCAAATTCCTTTATTCAAATGCAAAAATCATATTTGCACGCAAGATGATGTGAGAAGAACCATCAGAAAAGGGTAAAGTACAATAAGACCAACAAACGTATATAGCAAATGTACACCTCATTTACCCTAATGAACACGAGCGGCTAAACTGAGCCATGCACACTTTATAAAAATCATGAACTAAGAAACTTTGTCCATGAAAGACAAAATAGGAACAGAATAAGGTACCACAAATTCTTGCCAGTCAACTATACCATATTATCAGTAAACGTGATACACTCAGCTTTACTATTAAATATTAGTCAGGTATCCAAAAGTGCCACATTATCATTGCTGCTGATACAACACATTTACCAAGCAGCAACAGAAAAGAGAGTATTACAGTCTGAGTTAATTCCTTTACCTGCCAGTTAGATAGGAACCTACAGTGATTCTTTTAAACATTTCCTAGTAAGTCTTTTTAATTTGTGACAGTATTTTTTATTACACGCTGAACAAGTGATAGGTATAAGTGTGAAACTTCAAAACCAGAGGTATGTACAGTGATGGATAACTAGTTAAAAATGACTGTTGCAATACTGCAGTGGAGCTAATGTTATAGACATGATTTCTGACTTAAGAAGCAAGTTTAACATACAAGCAAATGAATTCTGAGCATTTCATGTCATTAGAATGCATACTGCTTACTTCACATTTTATGCATTAGTCAGGTGTATAGCATACAGCCAACAACATAAAAAGCTTAGTCATGAGCTATATGCCTGCTGGAGATATATTAATGATCCCTGTATTAAGCTAGTCACATGCCCAATATGGTAGCAAATTATCAAATTTCCCATGTTACTTGAGCTTACAGGAAAAACGGGCACAAGTTATATTATATAATCACACACAGCATAACAGAACCATAATACTTTCTGGTAGCAGTTTGTTTGCTGTATGAGACTGTATACATTTCGTTACTTACACATGGGGCTAAAGTGGAAAAGCAAACTACCTTGCTTATTCTTTTCATGTTATGAACAATTTGTCAATGAACCAGACATCTAAGTATTTCCATAGTTCAAAAAGTTTGGCACTGCATTCTATCATATATTGATGAGAAACTTTATGATACATAATGTCAGCCTTGTACATATTTGACTAGCAGATGGCATCCACCACAGTGGAACTCTGCAACAATTGAAGCGAGTTAGCCTGTCAGCTTAAAGAAGATTGCAGCCTTTTATAAGATGACAAAGACACTCTGAAGCATTGATTATCTTCTTTGAAACAAAATCATGGCAAACGAGTTGAAGCAGGGATGCAATCAAACAAGGAAGACAAAGGAACTATTTAGATACCAAATAATGGAAAACATCTTTGAGTATTTCCTGTTGAGGAAATTAGTGGAATGTGCTTTATATAATGAGTCAGTGGTCTAATTTATAGCTAGATATTATTCAGTTTCTGATAGCACCTCACTTACTACACTTTTATTACACCAGACAGGTGAAGTTATTTTACTCATACTCAAAACTGACTACACTTTAAACCTAAGTAAAAGCCACTAACATACTTGTAATTCTAGTCATGTGGCATAATTTCAGGACAAATTAAAAAAAAAAAAGCAGATGGTTACCATTTAAGGAAGTTAGACTTGATTAAACGACAACCACACAGTTTTCATTGACTAAGCAAAAGTGGCCATCAGTTAAAAAGATCATGTTCAGTAAGTCATATTTGCAAACATAAGATCCGTAGTGTGCCACTGCAATGCACGGAGCATTTATCATGTATAATTATATAAAGAAGGTTTCTTTGTCAAATGACTGTGGAGGGAAGCAAATTGGGTACAATAACTTAGCTTGCGTGCTTTTTGCATACAGTAGCTATTTTTTCTTTTGTGTCATAGGAATAAGTTAAAAGAATAATAGCCCTTACATAACAAACATCTAAAATAATTTTAAAGTGGAAATACACTCGATTTTAGCATTGTATTTTAACCTGTTTGCTTTAATCATTTCAATAGTATGGCTACCAAATACTGTCAATAAAACAGTCATTTCAGAGACCTTTGAAATTGCTCTTTCATCTGATTACTACAGTTTTGCTGTATTAAGTGTGACAATTATTTTATTAAAGGTGAACATTTATGCAATGCCATAAATTAAGGTACTGTAAAGTATAAAAGAAAGGCAGAAGAAATTCTAAACATGCTATGCGCATGTTTTGGTTGTATTACCAACATGTGCCAGATATCTAGAAAATAAACAATAGACTTGAAATAAAAGTTCTTTTAAGTAAAATGTAACAACACAGATACATTATTTATCATTTATGCTGAAGTTTAAAAGTGTTCTTTAAAGGTCATGGAATATACAGCATTTCCCTATAAGTAATTTATGTTGTACAGTGCAGTTTCCTTAACTGCACAAATAGTTACTGGAATGCTGCAGCATGAATATGGAGTCATTATGTGTTACCCTGCATTAGTATAAATGCACTCTGGTGTTACTTGGTACGGAGAAGTTGTGGGACAGGGAAGAAGATATAACAAGAGTTAAGGCTGCATGTATATTGTGTACAAATACTGTCTGTCTATTAGATGATGGTGGTGATATTAACCAAAAGCTAGGGATTCTTGCCTTGAGGACCATAAGGAAAATCCCAAACCATGTGAAGGTAATATTTTAAGCATTTCTAAAAACTTTTGTAAAGCTGGAGTCTGACTTGAACCAGCTCTGTTGTTAGAAATAACCATAAATACTTTTTGACCCACATGATGCTAACTACAGTAAGTACACAGCTGTTAAAACAGAACCCAAAGCGTATCACTTACATAGGAAGCATACACAGATTTCATGGCATACCTCTGCATCAATAACAGGGATGTAAAAAGCATTAAAATAAAATAAAGAAAAATAACATATTAAGGGAGGTACAAATATGTAGCAAAACTGCAGCAAATAATTCTAGCAATCTCCACAGAACATGTTAAGAATCAGAAGCATTTCAAATGCATACCAGAGAAAATGTATTATCATTTAAGTAATTTATTAAACTAGATTTTATGTATCCAGCTGTGGTGTGCAGATGAAGCACTGCTGTGCATATCATTTTGCATACTTTTTATTCTTTTCATGTAAATCATTCATACGTCTGGTATCCCAAAGTAAGGTCTTTCTGGAACAGGTGGTCTGTTACTAGGCAAAGGATTATTCGGTCTTGTAGGCACTGGGGGAGCATTTCCTGGAATGTCAGTACTGCAAAAAATTTTAAAACAAAATGTAAATATTTTTGTTTATAGAAACACTACATACACACACTACACACACACACACACACACACACACACACACACACACACACACACACACACACACACACACACACACACACATACACACACACACACGACACAGCACACAGACACACCACAAGCACGCACATCCCACACGTGCAACATTTTCTTTTATCCCTGACACTACTAAGGCTAACTCATTGTACTAGGCTGCTGAGGTGCAGCCTCTGCAAATGACTTTTAAAATATTTTGTTTGCTTTTTATTTTTATTTTTTCTCAAATACTCACTTTTCCAATTATGGGGTCAGAACTCTGTCATAGTATACTGAGTAAGTGTGGAGTTGGGATTGCTCACAGTCCAGCATTTAGGCATACTCGCCCCTCTGTAACCAATAAGGCAGTTACTCCTTATTACCCTTCCTCTGGCAGTTTCAAAAGGGTAGAAACTGGCACCTATGTGGTGGCTGATTGGACTGTTAGAAGAAGCAGGCAGCAGCTGTTTCACATTGTCTCAGGCTGCCTCAGGTGATTGACACTTGAGGCAGCCTGAGAAACAAAAGTGAAAGGAGACATCACTCAGAAAGAGAAAGGTGCAAACATGTGGAAATGTGTTTTATTTAATATGTTTTTTCAAATTAAATAATAATCTGCTAGTCTGTTGTGATCTCATCATCTTTATTGACCAACTAACTTGCCCTGTCCTGTCCTATTCAATGGTGCTGCTGCCAGTCAGTTTGTAGGATGACTATATGCATCTTTTCTTATACAGTTAATATTGTTTACTTACGTGTTCATTCTTTTGATCATAATCAGCCATCTGAGGTGTGAAATATCAAAGTGGCAGTAATGTGTGTGTGTGTGTGTGTGTGTGTGTGTGTGTGTGTGTGTGTGTGTGTGTGGTTGTATTGGCTTGCACTATATATTCTATATATTTATTTACACTTTGTTGACCAGGTTACTCCCACTAGGTCAGTGGCTTCTTTTCAGGGAGACACAAGGTTTATTTATACTGACTAGGAGACATTGGACTAGGGTACCAGGGAACTCTTCTCTTTACAGCAAGAAGTGTTGCAGTGAACTGGAGGATGGTTGCACAATGCAGCAGGATTACGATGGAGTGGCTATGGTTTCTGTTGCTGAAAACTGTGGAAGTTACTACAGTGGCATCTAACGGCTTACCATATGAATTTCTTGTAAATATGATCAGTGTTGAAGAACTGGAGATCAAGAATCTGGCTTTTTGAAGTCAAATAATGGATAAATTTAATCTTGAAGAAACAGTCTTTCCTATGGTAAAGGAAGTTATGTTAGAGGCAGTCCAAGGATCCGATCGTGTACTGCAAATACCAACAAAGGATGTTTGTAGTGTTACATATGATACTATTGTGAGGAGGTCGCAGACTGAAATGTTAGGAGCAATACAAAAACAAATCCATTACCCCTGGTACATATTTCAGCTACTAAAGACATTGTTATTGATCTGTATGCTATTTGAGACTTTATTGTTGTTCTTTTGGGATTTACAATGAAACACATTTGTGCATTTTTACATGTGGGGAAGGACACTTTTGTGATATCACCTTTGAGACTGTTGAGACTGCAAGTTGATTTCTACGACATGTTGATTTGAAAAGTTTGTGTCAGCCATGAGCACAGTCAGCCCTGAATATGAATTGTAAAAGAAAACTGATTCTTGACTTTACAACTGTGGACATTAATGATAATTTTATTAGGAGGTATTTCTCACTTCACTTCGTGTTTTTGATATTAAGAAAATGTATGATAATAGAGGATTGTGGAATAGGTCATGTGAACTGTGGGTTTTGCTCTCAAAGCAGCATGATAAAGTAAGCATATTCCCAGTGTCATTTCTATTATTAATCATAGTGTATATGTGTGCTACAGACATCAGCCTAAAACTTGATTTTTTTTTGTGGTTCCTAATCACATCTGATTCAAAATTGTTATACGCAACATTGAAGTCAGTGTGGTGCTCTAGGTCATTATGCTTCTAATTGGGTTACTTCTTGTAGGGAATGTAAAAGTCTTGGACATTTTTTCTGACTATCACAAGTTACTTACAAAAGAAGTGGAGGATACTAAGCAAGTTATGCAGGATGATAAACATAAAAACAGTATATCAGGGGCTGAGGAGTCTCCTGAAGATAAGGTTTTATCAACACATATCAAGGCTGTGCAAGAAAATGTTTATGTTACTACTTGTAATACATTTTATGTGTTAGATATAGAACAGCTGCCTGATAGTGATTTTGAATACACTTACAAACAACAGTAGAGTCCATACATGAAGAAGGGGGGGGGGGGGTTATAGAAGTTATGATATACGAAGTTCTGGAAATGAGGAAATGGATGAAGATGTACCACTTTTGGTAAGAGGGTACATAAAAGAAAGCTGAGATTAGGGAATAATAAACATTCTGTTCAGAAAGCAAAAGGATAGGCTTGTTATTAGCAGTTTTAAGTGAGAACACATTGACGAATGAATGTCACAGATTACATATTTTACATTTTTTATACAGGCAAGGGCTGATTTTATCTGTTTAATTGATATAAGACTACTTACAGATTTACAAAAAAAGACTGAGGTTGTTTAGGGATGTAAACTTTTTTTGAGCTTTGGAAGAGATTTATGCTATTTTGCTTAAATCCATTATTTCTTTATTAGTTGTATTAATCGTTATTTCAGGATGAATTCTTATTTGTGATATGGACGGAGACTTTTAGATTTATTGTTTATGCTCCTACGAGAATAAAATCTAGGGAAGATGCATTTTGTGTATTTCAACATTTATAAGTGTTAACTGTCTCATTATTGTTATAGGAGATTAGAGGTGCAATATGACAGCTGACAAAAATGCAGATATAAAGTTGCTGCATGAGATATTGGACTCTAACAATCTTATTTTAGGACCTTGCATAGGAACAATTTATCAACAGAGGTAGATGATCCACAAAGATTCATTATTTTTCTTATACAGATAAACATATTCTCTTTAATTTCTTCTGTTCTTATTCATATAAATATAACTCATCATATGGCATGGTTTTGAGCTTTTAACAATGTATCTAGTTTAACAGGTAAAGGTATTAAACATTTAAATAGGTGGGTAGAAAGAACAATAGGCTGGAAAGATATGATGCATATGTTATGGGAACAAGTAGATACTTTTTTGACTTTAATGGAAATTGGTCATAGTGGTCAACTCTATAAAGCAAAACATAAAACTGTATTTTGTTCTGTAGAAAAACAGCTTCTCAGTAAAAAAAAAAAAAAAAAAAAAAAGAATACGTATTTTTCTATTTGGAAGATTTATGAGGCTTCCTTACAGTCTGTAGACTCTAATGTTTGCCTAGAAAGTGAGAGAGTTATAGAAACAAGCTGGTAGAGTAGATATTCTTTTTTGGGATCGAAACAAGAAGTAGCTGCCTTTTTAATAAGAAGTTAAAAAAAGATTCTGAATTAATGCTTGGCTTGCTTAATACTGGATCACAACCTAATCTAAAATAATGCAGATAGTGGAGACTTGCATTCAAACTTTGTTTCCCCTACAACACTGATATAACACAATGGAATGTCTCTCACATTTCTGCAGAAGACATTAAGGCATAAGATGTCTGCATATCTTTGTCAGAATTAGATTCTGTTTTGTGTGGTCTTTCTGCTGATTTATCGATCAGTATAGATGACACTACCTACGAGTTCTATAAAAATATTTCTGACAGATAAAACTTGTTTTTCTTAATGTTTTAATGAATGATTAGATATAGGTATAACTAACATGTCTGTGCGTGAGAGTATTATAAGATTTATATTTAAAAAGAAAGGCCAGAAAGAAGATAATCAAAACTGGAGGACCATTACATTAAGAAACACAGACTATAACATTTTCTGTAAAATACTACAAGTTAAACTAAGTCATGTTTTCTTAAATACATTTCATGTAGATGCTTTGGAGTTTAAGGGAGACTAAATAGGGAAATGTTAGTAGTATTACATGAAACCATTGACAGTATAACTCATACTAAGAAAGGCCTGTTTATTTCATATGATATCAGAAAGCATTTGAAATGATTTTACATAGAAGTTTCTGGGATACACTGAAATCTTATGCTATTGTTACTTAATTTTTGCATTTCTATGCAGTATTTTGAAAATTCCTAGTTTAGGCCTTTAATAAATGGTAACTTTGGAAATAAACTTAAAATGTGTCAATATGTCAAACAAGGCTGCCCATTGTGTGGCATGTTTTTTAACATGGTGATGAAAACTGTTGTGGAAGAATGTTCTAGCTCTTGTAAGGATGCTTGCTAGTGTTTTCTGTTGCTGAAGATCTTAATCTTATACTTAACTTGGAATATTACATTGATATTACCCTTTAGGAAGCTAAAACTATATTATGGAAAGTGGGATTGTTCCTTAATATGTAAACTTGCATTGGTTTTAGTTTTACGTAATCTTTCATGAAATCCAGTTTGTGCGTGATCACATTACTATTTTAGGAATAACTTTAGGTAGGGAGCAGACATTTCTGACTCAGTGGTACTGAATTCTTATTGACATACAAAAGATTTTGGATACCTGGTAGTATTTCAAGTTGTATTTTTTTAATGTTTTTGTTTTTATTATCGGAGAAAAATTATGTTATATATGGCAAGTTTTTCATTTTCCAAAAAAGAAAAAGAAGATACTTTTTACCATCTTTTTTTTTCATTTTTTTTGGGAGGAATTGATTATACCCTATAAGAGAAATGTTATTTATTTATTTATTTTTTTTTGTAAAAAAGAAGACTGCAGGTTAGGTCTAATAAACCTTATTGTCTAGTCGCCTCTTTGCATTTATACTGGATTCATCTTAGGATACAACATGACACAGTAGATTTGCTTAGTAAATTGCTATGGAAAAATGTGATAATATTTGAGAGAGTGTGTTTATAGATAAATGTAGGAGACTGTGCCATTGTGCTTATAAAATGCTTAGTTGGAAACTTACTGTTTATCTATTAGGTCCAGAAAATTGCAGTAGCTAGATTTATATTGCCCATGGGAAAATATTTCCCCTCATATTTTACAAAGTATTAACCATAGAAAACATAAGTTTCCAAATTTTAAAGAAATCAGACTTTTTTCTGGACACTGTTATTAGGGAAATTTCCCATTAAGGGAGAGATAAAATACAAGGTTAGAGATCAGCATTTGAATCATATTTGCAATGTTGAAGAAACCCTTTCAGATCCAAATATTAAGGAATTAGACTTTTTTCTGGAGACTGTTATTAGGGAAATTTCCCGTTAATGGAGAGATAAAATACAAGGTTAGAGATCAATATTTGAATCATATTTGCAATGTTGAAGAAACCCTTTCAGATATTTTTTAAACTGTTCCAGAAATCAGTTATTTTGTCAAATACTTTTGTCTTCTTATAATGTTGATTTTCTTTTTCCTGTCATTTTAGATATGATTCTGTATGGATATTACTGTAGGTCTTGGCCTATTGATGTATGTCTTTGATAGATACATTTTTTGTTGGGATACTATGGCATATTTGGTTAGCAAATTATTTATTACAGAAATTAAGATTGCATTTTGATATTGGGAAAACTAAGGAAATGGTTAAGGAAGAAAAGGTGGGGCTGGTTTCTGTATCACTGTAAAGACTGTATTGTCATCTCTCTTCTCCACATCTGTAATCTCTATGTCACATAACCCCATGCCCACAATCTGGAAGTCTGTACTGGCCAGACCATTTCCAAAGGAACCTAAACCCATTCACCTGCTCCTTTCAGATCACTTTCTATACTCCTTACTCCAGGCAAAAGTCTTGAAAAATTCATAAGTAATCAACTTACCAGACACTTTGAAAATAATTTCTCTCCCATAAACAGCATTAATTCTGGTCATATAGCAGTAATATGGAAGCACTCCTAGATCCTGGCAGATGACATACTTACCAACATGGATAGAAGCCATTTGTCAGTGCCCTCTTCATTAACCTAACCTGATCCTTCAAAATGGTTGATCACTCCACTCTATTATCTCACATGACTGATACCAGTATTAGTCATTAGCATACAGATGTTTCCAAGACTTCTTCACTTACAGATTCTTCAGAATACAAATTAACTCCTCCCTCTTATCTAAATCAACTTAACATCTGCTGTATCAATATTATCAGTGCTTGCTTTCATTTCTCTGTCTTTGTTAACAAGTTAACATTTGATTTACCCAACCTATAACTTTTACTTTATAAACTCAACCTCACACAAACCTTCTTTAACTAAACTAATTTCTGTCCTCCAAAACAAAATCATACTCAGCCCTAAAAAAACTTAAAATTATGATTTTCAGCGCAAACAAAAATCTATAAAAATCCTAACATCCTCTAAATCAGAGATCTAGGCAACCAAAACATTGAAACATCCACTTCCTTCAGATGCCTTCACATCTGACTTGATCAAATCCTTAAGTTTCAAAACCATTAAAAAATAAATTTTATAAAAGATCAACTTTTAGGTCCCCAAAATTTTAGAATTTCTCTAACGTATAGATGAGCACACC
Organism: Protopterus annectens; assembly: GCF_019279795.1. Classification (NCBI taxonomy): domain Eukaryota; kingdom Metazoa; phylum Chordata; order Ceratodontiformes; family Protopteridae; genus Protopterus; species Protopterus annectens. The sequence goes on from NC_056748.1 coordinate 312,249,974, forward strand.
TGAAACCAAGGTAAAGAATAATCCAAACACCACACAAAAACCCGATTGAACTGCCACCACCAGTCAAGGAATAGAATAAAGACACTATTATTTGAGCAGTTTCATTCTTCTTTTATCAGATTGTAATGGAAATTCTTCACAAAGTTCTGTTACAATTTAGTAAAAAGAAGAATGAAAGCGCTCAAATAATAGTGTCCTTATTCTGTTTCTTGATGGGTGGTGGAAGTTCAACTGTTTTTTTTGTGATTTCTCTAAATTATAATCAAAACAGCCACAGGTAAAAACATCTTATTTGCTCAGGTAGAATACAGTTTAACATTATTTGCCACAGCCTCCAACAAAAATATCAGAATACTGCAAACTACCTCTAACAATATATGCTGTTTCATAACCAACTCTCCACATCAGGAATATCACTGCCTCACATTTAATAAAGCCAAATGGCTTCCCGCGGCAGAGAGAACAAACCTTGGGCTCACTGCCCTTTAGAATACTCCATCAGGACACACATGCTTCACTCTCCGCTAGGTTTCTAATAAATGCCCTCCTGCCAATATTTCAAAATCCAGTCCATATCAGGCACAATACTCCAACACCCCCAACTAAGCTCTACTATTCTGATCCCAGTTTTTTTTGTATTTGTTCCCTGATTGTGGCAATCCTTTCTTTCAAGATTAAAGGGTATGTCCTCCTCCTTAAATTCAGACCCCAATTCAAACAATTCCATTTCAAGGCAGATGCAAGTGCCATGATGTACGTCATATAACGTAACTAAAACTGTAAATCTGCAGTCCCATTATGGTGGTTAGTCTTGTGACGTCACTCTATACTGCATTAATCAACCCTATTTATGTATATGGTACTACTACATAACTTGCCAATTCAGCAGCTTCCAACTTTATTTTACATAGTGGGTATTGTCAGTGTAAATGCTATTACTTCTCCAGTTGTGTTCATATACAACAGCTTGTTATTTTTTTTAATTTTAAATTTGCTGTCTCTTTATGACATTTGTAATGAGCATGTACTATGCATATATTGTATATTCTGTTGCCATGATGCATATCTTTAATTCGCATTGTTTACCATTTGTATTCCTCTTGTGTCATACTCTGCAACCTGTGGTGAACCTGTAACTGGTAACATTTATCAGTGCTCTACCTCAGTAAACAAAGAAAGAAAGAAAGAAACAAACCGACTGCAGTAGAGAGATCAATTAGAGATAAGATATTAAAGAGACTGTGGGCTAGTAAATCTGGATATGACTCCTGTGATGCTGGGCTGTCCAAAATTATTAATATGCTGGGAAATGTTATAAGCTGCTTGGCTAATAGCAAATTGGATCAATCAAGAAGGCCAATAACAAAAAGCCAAAATCATGTTTCTGTGAGGTGCAATGCCTACACAGCCCTGAGGCAGAAAGGCTGTATTTCATAACCCAGAACTTATTCAAATCAACTTCAGGGTTGCCTCACCTTGGGAAAATGAGGAAAAAACATTAAAGAGCTTCTTCATCTGCCTTACTTTTAGAAGTATAGTGCTCCTTTGGCCAAGATGCCGTAGGATGAGTATCCTGATCTCGTTTGAGATAGTCATGGAAATAGTGAAATACTTTTGTGGTGAATTAAACTTGGGAGATCACAACTTCATTTTAAACTGTGTTTCCTCAAGTCAGCATATTTATAAGAAGTGTAGCAGGGACCCTGAAGCCGATATCTACAAAATGGGGAACTCATAATATATTAGTCAACAGCGAATTACATCTGTAAATTAGGTATAGAGATAAGATTTGATTGGAAATGTAAAACAATATGTGAATCTAAAAACATTGGAAGTGACTGACAAGTTATCAGAACATAATCAGAAATTAAAAATGAATTTTAGTCTCTTTAGTGAGGTATATGATTGATAAATAATTAATCTAAACTTAGTGACTCCCTCAGCTTCAACTCATATATTGAATAATTTGGTATAAGAAACTTATGTGAAAGGATTCTACTCTTTTATGGTGACTTGGCTTTCCATACTGGCTGATAAAGATACAGACATACTGCATATTACTGCTATATGTTTGGCGGCCAAAGTGCAAATAGAGTGGATGGCTGACAATTTCAAGAAAGATTGCACCTGTATAATAACTAGCAGTAGGTATAAGGGAGAATCAAGTATACAAATATGAAACTCAGAGTTACAGCTACTTATGAAATGTACTAAATATAATTTAGAAAACTAAAATATGGATGCTTATGACTTGCAATACGATAGTTCTGTAACTGCATATTTTTATTTGAAAATAATTCAGTGAAAAGAATGGCCCCCTGCACTGTTTCTGTTACACATATGGTAGGCATATTGACTCATACATTTCGATTTCAGCATAGTTTCCACAACTGGAAGGCCACTAGCCATCCATATTAGATAAGCTGATAATGTCAGATATTGCATAAAGAGCGTGAATAAGATTATGTATTCTTTTTTCTGATGCAGTAATTTCAGGAATGGCACTTACTTTAGGTATTGTTCATGAGCTGTCATTATCTGGTCAATTCTGAAAAATAAAAAAGAAGTATACTTAATTTACTTTTTTTAATTTCCACAGTTTGAGCCCAATCCCCAAATTTCTGTCAGTTACACGTACACTTACAACCAACCTTTTGAATCCAATAATGATATATGACATATGTATTTATTTTGCATAATCTTAGTCCTGCTGGAGATATGCTTAATACGCACACAAACTCTGACTTGCATTAACAAATCCTAACCCTGTTATTCCACATCCAAGACAATTTTAATGCAAATCTGTATACAAAAAAGAATATTTTTATACTTAAAATTTTAAACTGTAAATAAAAAAATACATAAAAAAATGACTGTAGAACACAGTAAAATCAAATCACACCCGCAGATCAAAACAGTTAAAAACAGCAAACCTCCCACTCACTCATACCACTATCCTTCAAACCAGGTTATCACAGGTCAAACAAATGGAGCAAAAATTATGCTTATATTAGGCACACAACAGGGGCTGCCACTGTTACAGCCATTCCAAATGTGAGGTCTAAAGGAAACTGCTTCATTGCACATGCCTCCAGCCAAACCACATGATACTATTTACATATTCATTTGAACAATTCAGCACTTTAACTACAACTAGTTATTATCAGAACCATAAATGTAAAATGCCCAGAGTAAAATGGTGCATAAAATGCAAGTTAATTAAAAAAGGCATAATTTATGTGTAGGTAGAGACCGTCTGTAGGGGGATAACATTATCTAAAACTGTCCTTTCCTGTACTGCGCATGCTCATAATAAAATATTACAGTATTGAAACATAATATTAAATATGATTACTAAATATTAAACTGAAGTAAAATATATTCAGTTTACTTCATGCTGTATAAAAAAATTCTTCTTGAAACAAGGACATGTACCTGATGAGGATAGAGTACTAGATTTTCATGAATCCTATAAAATAAAAGTAATAAATCTTGAATGTACAGATCACTGCATGTTTCAGCTGGCACCTTACTTCAGCATGATAATTATTAAGATCTTGCAGCTGCTTTGTTGACCAAAGAACACAGCTCATCTGACAAGGTGGGGCATAGTTATTGTACAAAGTTTCTTTAAACTGATATTACCAACTTTCTGCAAATGTTTATTTCCTGTATTCAGTCTGCCTGTTCACTTTAATTGTTGGCTTATGTCATCCATAAAGGTGACAGGACTGCTCTGCCTCAGATCTGTTAATTATTTTCCTTATTTATTATAAATACTTTCTTCAGCTCTCATCTTAGCTACTTATATATTGGTGGGGGGGGGGTATACAAAATCAACAATAATCCTTGTTGAAGAGATGGCAGCTTGATCCCCAAAGCAGATTTGAAACACTCTACCAGAGTCCTTTAAGTGATACTAAGTGAAATGACCACCAGACAAACTTACTGTTGAAGAATTACCCCCAATTTGATTTTAGTCTTTGTTTTGTACAACGATACAACCAAACAGAATCACAGTCATATGGTTACTGTGTTGTTACCTGCAATCACTGCAAACATTGATTCCTGTGATGGCAGCATGGATGCAGTATAGTTTATATCCCTCCATTATATCCTTCTTTAGTGAGGATCAAAGAATGATGTTCAGCCATTTTCCTCTCAACCATTCTCTAAAGTCTGGTCACCCTCAGCTAGGTTAGCTAGCATAACCAGAGTTGGCAGATGTATGGATTCATGCTTCCTAATCATTTTCAGAGATTGACCTATAACTTCATCGAGCCTTAAATTGTTTTTAAATGATTACTCATTGGCTTCTACCTAGTAAAAGCCTATTCCAACGATATCTGTGTGAAACTCACATGCATATAAACAGAATTTTACAGCATATAGTGCATGCTATCCTAAAGTCATACTACTCTGTCTTGAAAAGCAGAGCAAGAGCAGGATGGAGAGTATGTTAGATTGCCTGTGGTCCAATGTGCATTGATAACTAGAGATGGGCAGACAAATGAAGGTTATTTTCTGGATGATTTATATTTATATTAGCAAACTTTTTCCTTTCAAGATTCTCGGCTTAGCAAGGTAAACCAGGTGAACTGTCTACTTTACAGTAGTACTATTTAAAAACTCTTGCGGACTGTGTAGCAGACCACTACAGCTGGTGAATGTGCAGCTAACACAGAGGATTAAGGCTCTGAACTGTTAATCAGCTGCTTCCTATAACCAAGGGTATAGTGTTTGATTCTTTCCTCCATTTGCCAACTGTGTGACTCAGCAAGTCAATTAACCAGGCAGTGCTCCTGGCTCATCTCTGAAAAAGGACAGTTGTGTCCATTGGGCTTACCTGGTTAACAAAAGAAAATTACAATTGTATAGTGTTTCATTTAAAAAAAATAGAATTTTATAGTGTTTCATTTTTTCACTTGAAGTGTTTAGTAATGTGTGGTGCAGGAGGGAAAATAAGACATGAAGTTATGTTAAACAGCAGAAGTGCAGGATGGGAGAGTGATAAACTTAAGTTTATTGGAATAATGGTGGTTGTGGTACACAAGAACTGAGTATTATAGGCTTGGTTACAAGGGCAAAAACAGGAGTGCAGTGGACCAGAAAATGAAAAAGAGAGGGCCATAATAAAAGTGATGTAATACAAAGACAAATAAAGGACACACGGAGATAATTTTTCTGAAAATAAAGATGGACAGTGCGAAAACATATTCAGTCATGTAAATTTACAGTGTGCAGGGATTCTAGAAAATGTTCCAAAGAGCAGCTTGAGAAAATCTGTGGGAAGATAGTATGAGAGGGAGTCAAATGTCAAGGAAAAATGACCTTGGAAACTGAACACAAATGGTTGGCTGGTCGGGTAGAGAGACCAGCTGATCTTGGCATGCACTATATCATTTCTGTTCAGTTGCAACCAAGAAATCAGTTTTGGAATATGCCAAAAGGTTTTAAAGTCTGACTTTTGGGGGCGTGGAAACATTTTATTAGATTTTTCAGCAGAGCTTCACAGAAGAAGGAACAAAGGGGTAGTTTGACTCAGTTATGCCATTTTTAAAGACCAAAGGTGAAAATTGGTCTTGGTGGCATGTCTTGTAACTGTTAGTAGTGGTCTAGCAAGTAAGCAGATCAAAATTAAATGCAGTGCAGAACGCCAATTTTTTTTTTGTAGGTCTAGGGTAAAATGATTGAAAGGCAGAGGACTGAAGGAAGGAAGGTTTGGAGTACAGAAGGTTAAGAGAATGAAAAGGAACAGGATTTGCAAACAAAAAAAAAATAATTTCACAGTCAATAACATCAAAGAAGGAAAGGAGGAGGCAACTGATAAAGGGAGCAACACATCTGAACAGAAAGAGAGTGGAAACGATCGACAGAAGGAGTGCAAAGAATGATGAAGATTAGAGTTAATGTGTGGTAAAGGGAAACTAGTTAATCATGAAGAAATGGCCATAAGTCAATACAAGGACTGATCAGAAGTAAGTGGATAGTTGAAGAGGTTAAACCAAAAATAGGAGTTTGAGGGAGTCTGGAGATTTTGACCAGATGGGTGAATTTGATGATGACTGATTTATCAAATGGAAACGTGTGACCAGGACATTGGAAAAAGGAATTGAGTGCAGTGGGGATTGCAGAAAGGAGTTGGCTCAAAAGAACATGCTACAAGAAAGAGGGGAGAAAAAATAAATAAATATTGGAATAAGGTACTTCTTTAATTCTGCAAGTAGAAATTGTGAACAACTCTGTGATCTGAAAACTCTAAAAGACCAGGAACTGGGGCATGTAAATGAGCTCAAGGAATTATCAGGAGACCAATAACATGATGGTTGTGGAATGTAAAAGGAAGTGTGGGGGAAAAAGAAAATGGAAAGCCAGTCTTAAAAGCAAATTTAAGCAAGGAGAGGTTGCAAAACAAACTCTTTATTAAAATATGTGCTCAGTTATGCATTGCTCTGTGATATTTTCATATTCATTTGTGTAATGGAAATGTTTGCAGCACAGACATCCAGAAAGGGGAGGAAACTGTAGATAATTTGGAAGAATATAATGAAATGAGATGGAAGTCATGCTAGAGTTGGGAATTTAAAAGCAGAACAAGACAGCATTAAGCAACACAAGGTCATACCACGTATGCAATTTCCAGTCAGTGAAAATAAAATAAATGTTTTTTTGCATAGATTTTATGTATGTTGTACAAAAATGAGGGTTTATCATCTATGGACTTGAAGAATCAACTAGATAATACATTGCAGGCCATAAAAGGAATGGAATAGTCCACATATCTGGACTGAGATTGAAACTGGTCCAGTGGGATCAGTGTTGTACTCCAGTTAACAAATATTATAAATAAATAAAATAAATGTGCACTTGGAATGCCTAGATGTTGGAGGCCTAGGGATAAGAAGACAACAAAAAAGATGAATGGCTAAATATAATCTGTCATCAAGGTTACAAGGATAACATAAGGGCACACACAGGCCCATGGTTCATAGAAATAACAATAAATATTTTTAGATGTATAGTTTTTATTTTCATAAGCAATATTAAGCTTAATTACTTTGTTTTGGATTTACATTTTGTAATTTAATGTTTCTTTTTTATAAAAATGTTTTACAACATTGTAAATGTATGGATGCAAAGTTTCTTGCTATGCTTTAATGGCCACAAAATAAGAAAACAATTCAGAACCAGCCTTTATATGCTAAAACAGTGGGATATCTGGAGATTCTACATTCCGCAGAAAGTCAGGAGCAAAATCCACAGTGAATATAACATTGTCATTCTTGCTCATTGGTGGAGCAGAGATTACCAAGGTAAATATGATTATAGTACAGTGAGTGAGACAGCAATATAGTCTTTCTATCTGCAGAGGTTCAGTGGCAGGACACACATTATAGCAGCCTATGGCTATTCAGTGTTGTAACACTGAGTTCCAATAGTGATGGCAGTATACATAATGCGTATGGCATCTGTGCACAGCTAGTGGTTACCCTGATGGTACACCTTAGTGAATGCACATAAGTGGTACCAGTATTGCCCTCCTGCATCTACCCACATACATTGTACAAACCATGCCATACTGTTCTGTTTGTAATATTTATAGCACTGGTCATGCCTCTGAATATATGTGTGGAGCAACAGATATGTTCAGCAAGGTAGGCCTGTGTCTGCAAATGGACTGCCCTATTGCAGGGCATGTGACCCAGATGTATGGCATTAGGGGTGCAAATACTATGATTCATGCTGCATATACTAACATAGATAAGTCAGAGGAACATTTACTCAGAGCTACTCATCATTTGACAATGACGCCAGAGACTTTGAGAGATTTTGCTTACATATGGAGCCATCTTTGGCAAGAAAAAATGAAATTAAGTATCATTTTGCATTTGCATTTCTTCTATTCATTATACTGTGAAACATTTCTGCTATTTATTGTTTTCCTGCACTTGTTTAGCGTTTTAAGTTGCATGTTCTAACTGCTGTAAGAGCTGCTGTTTTGCATTGAAATACACTGTATCTGGTGTTTTCAGTACTTTTGCAAATCTGTTTGTGGTTCGGTAAACACCTGGGTTCCAAACCAGTCATTTTACATTAAGAGGGTCAAAGTTTGCACTGTTGTGGCAGAAGAGGGCTGATTTCACCAATTTGAGCTGGTAATTGCTAGTGGAAAGCTTACTATGTGCATACCTGATTGGTGTTAGGGCATAGCTAGTGCAAAACTTGCTTTTTTCTGCTCATATATAAGTCTTGCATTTGCACAAAGCTGCTCTTCATGCAGCGGTGGTTAGTGGCACTGTGTATATACATGCAATCACCAGAAGTTTCACTTTCCCTACAAAAAACTACCTCAGAATTTTACCCCAGACCAGTTCTACTCATAGAGCCACTAGTTTGCACGTTGAACTGTATTGCCCTATTTAGTTAGGACTGTTTAGGTCTACATTACATTACATTATTACAGCACCCAGGACTATTGCTGCTCTAAGAGCATCTGGTTTGGGCATTGGGCAGCATCTCTTGATTAGTTAGCTCTAGATAATACCAAGTAAGCACCCATCCCTTATCCGGTTGCAAACACCCTCCACTCCTTTCCCTTGTAAAGTACACATTATAACCTGCAACCATGGCTAAGCATTTTCCTGTTATTTCTACATCTTGCTTGATGGACATGGGCTTCCTGAGGCAATGTAGCAATTTTCTTATGTACGCTGACAACCACTTAATTCTGGAACAGACAAATATAGTATGTGAGAGATGTAGTCACAGCATCACTGGAGGCTAGACTCTTACATACAGATACAAAAAACAGGTTTCCAGTGACACACACACAACACTCACTGCATTACAAAGGACCATACACATAGATCCACATATGAGGAGGTGCTGACATCTAACTTACCCTGACCTCACAGGCCTCTTAGACGCAGTCCGCAGAAACTCTACATACACACAAACAAGACAATGCCCACCACAACACATAAAAAACACTTCTCAGTTTGTCTCAACAGCCAAGCCCATAAGGCATAACACCCCACAACTCAATATTTTGGTCATAGGAGAATCTGTTGTGAGACACACTGATGTCTGTCTCACTGGGCTGGATAAGGAGAGGGTCACAGTTAGTTGCTTGTCAGGGCATAGGATCTGCCATATCACACAAGCACTCATGTCACTTAACCCCAAGTACAAGTATGACTCATTCATAGTCCAGATGGGTGTAAATGACCTGAGGCATACCTCCCTGGACTATATGAAAAGAGACATGATTGAGTTCTCAGAATATGTGTCACAGGCCTAGCACTGAGCAGCATTTTGCTGTCTCTAAGGATGGTGCCACAATACCAACAGAAAATGATTGACTTTAATAATTGGTTTAGCTACTAGTGTCATTCTAAAGGGATCCAATATTTGTCAGCAGGGGAAAACATGGATGACAGGCAACGCTGCTTTGCCAGGCATGATCTTCATCTGTCACCACTAGGCTTTTGGATACTGGCCAAAATATTATCCATGTCTATAATGCCTTTTTAGGGAATGCCATACAGACAAACCTTCCAATATAGTAAAATCTGCTCAGGACAAGATAAACATATTATTGCTCAATGCTAGGAGTCTCAAAAAGAAACTGCATTCCCTGGAAGCTCTCCCCTCCCTGGAGAATGCTGATATCTGTGTACTTACTGAAACATCATTCAAAGCCATGGAAAGAACTCTGACAGCACATGGCTATAATGCCTTTCATATGTTCTGATCATCCACTGAAATGGCATGAAATAACAAAAGGTGGAGGTCCATCTATGAAGCACAGCTCAAGACGTAGTCCAACAATATGACAGGCTTGAGCTACTCCATGTCCAAGTAATTATGGGAAAATTCCATTATCATATTCTTGCTCTAACATGCAGGCCTAAAGATTTGTTGACCTTGTAAACTCAAATGCCCTGGAGCAGCTAGTCTGCACTCCCACTAGGGGTACAAATATCCTACATCTGGTACTTGCAAATATGGGAGAGGGCTGCACCCCCAAAGTGTGATGCCCTCACTGGTTATATCAGATCTCAAAGTGGTCTCCATTGAAATAAAGATAAAACTAGAACCTCCAGCTAAGCTCAAAAGCTTTAAGAACTTTTCTAAGGCAAACTACCTCCTATTAAGTGACAGCATAGCTAGTTTCCAAGCTTTCCAAACCCAGAAAAAAACAAACTATAAGGATAACCATAAGGCATTTTTCAGTTATGTCTGAAATTTTATGGGCAACATCCAACAATATGCAGAATAAGTCATAGACAGTATCACCTATACTCAGCCAGAAGATATAGTAAATCTGCTGGCAGATAAATTCAGCTCAAATTTTACTTCCCCATAACTCCCAGTTGCCCCCAATAAATACCCTCCACCAGCTCTCATCAAAGAACAGATTGCACTGAGCTTTGTAAAGCTAAAAACATGGCTTCAGTGGATCCCAACAATATACCAGGATGCCTCTTAAACAGCTTGAAAAAGGACTATAAGGTCCACTAGGATCTCCATTTAACCATGGCCTGCAGACTGGCTTTGTCCCTGTAGAGTGGAGGATAGCAACAGTTATCCCTCTGCATAAAGGGGTACCATCAACTGACCAGTGAAATTACAGTCCCAAAAATTTGACTAGTCTTGTATGCAAGGCAATGGAAAGAACAATGGACCAGATAAATTATGACATAGAAAACCTACAACCATTCTACCCGATTCAATTTGGCTTTGTCAACAGCCAGTCACATCTACTAAATCTGGTAGACTTCTTTGAGAAAGTCACTAGGGCTATGGATGAGGATAAAACAGTGCATACTGCCTACCTTGACCTGGCTAAGGTAATTGATATAATCCCCACTCAGGTATTATAAATAAATTCACAAAACTGGGCATAAATCCCTATGTCACCAGATAGATAGCCAGTTGGCTCATGGACAGGACACATATTGTTAAAGTGGGTGAATCCAGATCCAGCAAGAAGCCAGTTACTAGTGGTGTACCACAGGGCTCAGTGCTGGAACAACTCCTGTTTGGAAAATACTTCTGTAAAGTCAAGGCTAATGTGGAAGGCCTCTAGATGACAAAGTTTGCTGATGACTGCAAGTTGGGGGCAGTCATTAAATTCGCAAATGATGTAGATGTCCTTCAGAAGGATTTGACTCATAGTTTAATAGGTGTGTACTAGGCTAATGGCCATGGAGCCTTTACAAGCCTAGCCCATAGAAGTGCCCTGGTATTGTGCCGCCTGACATCACTTCCCAGTGCCGCTATCAAGTAGAGCCACTGGAGTGATCCCCGGAGTGAACTTTCTATTTCCTATCCACTCATCAAGATTTCTCTTGATTACAGCCAGTGAGGTGCTCTGCTTGACATGTATGGGAAGTCTCTGGGTTATGAACCTGTCCCTTCAGCATGTTCTGTTGATTGTGGTAATGAGGTTGAGGTCTCTGGAGTGTGTGGTGTGGAGAGATTGGGATTTCTCTAGATGTAGCATTTCTAACAGAGCTGGGTCAGACATGTCTTTGTAGGTCAAGCAGAGATCGCCTCTTAGTAGATGATATGAGACAGAGAATAGCTGGAGTTTTTTGAGTCTGTCCATGTAGGACATTTGTTTAAGGCCTAAGATCCTCTTTGTGAGGTACTTTTGTGGCCTCTCCAGCTATTGCAGGTATCTAGTGAGGTACATGCAAAATGGGGCATTATACTCTATGATTGATGTAATGAGGAAAGCGTAGAGAGAAACGATGACCACTTTCCTCCTGGATGGAAAACCCTTGATAATGAGATGTGCCACATAGAAGGACTTTCTGACCACAGTGGCAATGTGGTGGTCGAAGAAGAGGTTGCTGTCAATCTGTGTTCCCAGATCTCTTATAACTCCTTCAGTGTTCAGTGGGCTCCCATCAATGTGGTAATTAGTGGGAGCTGAGTTTTTCCCAAAGGGGATGACAATGCATTTTTTGGGATTAAGCTTAAAGCCATGGTTTCAGTACCAGTCATTGGACTCAGTGAATAATGCCTTTCTATAGGATGCTTGCATCACTTGGGGAGGTAATAATGGCACCCAGCTTGCAGTCATCTGCGAACTTGGTCAGCCAGAGTCTCCCTGTGTTGGCCTGGACTTCTGAGAAGTAGATGCCAAACCGGAGAGGGCCCAGAACTGATCCCTGTGGGACTCCACTCATGACTGATCAGCAGTCTGACTTGGAGTCTGCTACTTTCACACTATGGGTTCCATCTGAAGCCAGTTTGCAACCCACCTAACAATACAGGGGTTAATGCCTAGTTTGGTGAGTTTATCAATAATTCCTGAGTGAGGAATGGTATCAAAGGCCTTGGACAGATTGAGGTAGGCTGTATGGACTGCTTACCCTCATCCACCACACTGGTGACTCAATCAAAGAAGTCAACCAGGTCAAGCAAGCATGCTCTACCCTTCACAAAACCAAACTGCGTGGGATCTAGAGTTTGGAGATTCCCTACATCACTGTTAATTAGGTCCATGGTGATGCACTCCATAGCCTAACATATCAGACTCATAAGGCTAATAGGGTGATAATTTCCAGGGTCTGTAGTACCTTTGTGGGGGAGGGGGGGGTGAGATGTGAATTTCATGGTGATTACTTTGTGGTCAGCTCTAACCAGGGAGGAATTGACTATTGATGTAGAACAACGGTTGCCCATGTTAGAAATAAGAAAAAACAAGCTGTAAAAACTAATATAACACAAACACTTGGTAGAGAAAACCACTTTATAAAGCAAAGCTTTCGGGCAGAACCCTTCTTCAATACTAAAACATAACATCAGATATTTCACACTTTAAATACAGGTCATCAGTCACATGATCAGCAGCCAAATGAAATCATGTGACACAAACTAAAATAAAATACAAAATATTCAATATAAAACATATTATAAACCTTTAAAACATAAAAATCCATTCTATACAACATACATAATTCATAAACAATTACATCACAGTTTGGTATTTTGTAGTTTAACTAGTATGGGTTTAAGGCTAACCATGCTGTTCAAACCTGGGGATGAATCAGCAACAAATCTCAATATCCATTCATATTCCTTAATCTGTAGTTGGTTATTAATATCACCACCCCTTAGTGTAGGATATACGATGTCAATCACCCTAAACTTAAATTTATGTTCATTGCCAAAAATAGATATATGTTTATATAAGGCATTCTTATCATAGCATCTCCTAATCTCCGATTTATGTTCAGTAATACGCTCCTTCAATTTACGGGTAGTCTTACCCACATAAAACGAAGGACAGGAGACACATGTAGCCAGATAGACCACAGAAGATGTAGTGCAAGTAGCTGATACTTTAAACTTAAAAACATTATCATGAATGGGATGTATAAAAGTGTCACTATCATTACTGAGGATATCAACACAACACATACAATTAAAACACTTAAAAGTGCCACAATTCACTGAAAAGGGTACGTGCATGGATCTACTAAAGTCCTTGTAGCATAACATGCTCTTTAGAGTCTTCATATTTCTATATGCGAAGCGTGATTTATCACCCAGGATAGCCTTCAACTCATCAGAGGCCATAAGAATGGCCCAATTGTTAAATATAATTTGTTTGATAGAACCTGACTTTACATTAAACGAAGTAATATATCTAATGGCTGTGTCAGATTTATTCCTTATATTATCATTTATATCGGCCAAGCCTTCTAGAAAGGTTGGTTTCAAGGATGTCTCTCTGTCTATCATCACATTTTGTTTCAGACCAGATAGAAGATACTCATCATATCCGCTAGATATAAAATCTTTTATCATATCCTCCAATTGCCAGGAGAAAACAGTGTCATCAGTGTTTAATCTGCTTACTCTACTAAACTGAGACTTAACAATGCCTTTAAATATATGCGGTGCATGCATGCTACCAAAATGGGTGTATCTACCAGAATAGACATCCTTTCTATGTAAACTAGTATGTAGAACACCTTCATGCATCTGTAACCTAACATCTAGGAAAACTATAGTGTTATCAGATGTTTCCATTTTAAATTTTAAAAAACTTGTAGTTGAATTCAAATAAATCAAAAATTCATTTAACTCATCCAGTGTACCACCCCATATCATAAAGCAATCATCCACAAAGTGTTGGTAAAAGCAAATTTTATCAACAAAAAGATTACTATCATTGTATATATAATTCTTCTCCCATTGATAAAGGACCGAGTTGGCATACATGTAAGCTACCGAGGTACCCATAGCTACCCCAGTAAGCTGAAGGAACAGAGTGTCATTAAAGAAAAATATATTATTTTTCAATATTACATCCATAAGACAGCAAATATTTTCTATGTGTCTAATATTTGGACTAGGTTGTGAGATTAGGAATTCTCTCAACAGTTCAAGCCCAATGTCATTAGGAATGACAGTAAAAAGGGAGGTGATATCTAGTGTTACAAAATAATATTTACACTTATCTAGTGCATCATTAATACTATTATGCCACAGCTGCAGCTTACACAGTAGATCTGATGTGTCCCGTAAAATAGTATCACAATGGAATAAATAAGGTTGTAACTGTCTTTGTAGATATAAAGAAATTGGTTCGGTTATCCAACCGCCACCTGACACAATAGGTCTCATTGGTGGATTCACCATAGATTTATGAATTTTAGGGATACCGTATAAATGTGGGATAACAGGGCATGAAACAGTAAGATAATGAAACAAATCTAGACTAATATCACCATTCAGCTGTAATTCATAAATAACCATATTCACATAGGTAATACACTTTTTGACTTCTAAAATTGTAATAGTCTTAAATGCTGTGCTATCTTCAAGTAATACAGACACTGCTGACATATAATCATCTCGGTCCATTAAAATGACCACACCACCCTTGTCTGCTTGCTTAATAATAATATCATCACATAATTGCAGACTCTTTAGCGCTTTATATTCATGGAAAGTCAAATTATAAGTCCTTTTCTTCACAATATTAGAATATAAAATTCTAATTTGAGATTCACAAATGTCATGGAATGCCTTCACGATAGGTACACTAACTGGCACAAAGGTGCTACATCGTTTACACTGCCCTACAACAGTAGCAGAGTCACCAAACAAAAGTCTCAGGTTAATATTTCTAGAAAATAATTTCAAGTCTGTGGGCGCAGACACCAAACTGTCACTGCTAGTAGGTATATAGTTAAGCCCTTTATACAGGAAAGAAAAATGGGCTTCCTGTAAAACAAACTTAGAAAGATTCAACGTACCGTTTGTTATTTGCGGCTTTTTTTGTTCAGCCCTAAAGGGCGCTCACTCTTTCGTTTACTTGAATTTGTCGCCTGCCCCATTGGCAATCCTCTCTGTTTCGGAGACCTCTCCATAATGGACTCAGGATGTTCTAAGTGAAAGCGCTTATGCGCAATATTAATAGTAAGCTGCTGAGACTTCTTCCCAGTGGCAGCTACGGCATTGTCATTGCCATCTTGTTTCTGTTTCACTTCAGAGTGCGCGCTAGCGCATGCTGCGAGAGGAGGTGATGTCACTTGGACGGGTTCATTCTGTAGTATCGGCAGGGGCGCCTCTTCCATAACCAGCTTTAAAGGAGCTTTCAAAACTGGTGCTACCTCATGAAAACTGTCTAGAGTATCCAAAGCCTCTCTTTGGGAAACTTTTTTGTGGTTAACATAAGGAATATGGTCTGTTTTCGGCCAAGAGAAAATATTACCTCTCTGAAAGTCATTAATGTCGCGCGTTAGCTTCCGTTTTTTGGTTGCTTCCATACGACAATCAAATGCCTGCAATCTATCAAGCATTTGTTGGTAGCTATCAACCATAGTAGAAAAAACAGGCATTTCCACTATACTATTTTCTAAAGCAAGGATTTCTTTTCTGTAGTCCTCCTCTATAGTGAGAAAAAAATCATTCATCAAACACATGTAGTCCAAGCTCAGCTTAATATTAAGCTGCTGCCATTTTTTCAACAGTTCTGGGTAAGTGTTGCCATAAGAGGGCATTTTAAGAATTCTCAGCCCACGTGGGACAATTCCTCTCTCCACATAAGCCAGGAAACTGAAGCGTTGCCATTGTAAACGCTTGAAAGCACTCACTTTCCTTTCAAGCAACTGTAGAGCCTTATTAAACTCAGCAATGTTCTCGGAAGCAAGTGGAATAACACTCCCAGTAGCAGGACATACTGTTTCAACGAACTGTAGTAGCGGATTAGTCTCAATATTAATAAGAGACCTAACAGAGTTCATTTTCGTTAAAGTTGCCATATCGGAGCTAGCAAGGCTGCGAGATAGACCCTTATAGGAATTCCCAAAGGCAGCAACTATTTCAAACAAGAAAAAACAAGCTGCAAAAACTGATATAACACAAACACTTGGTAGAGAAAACTACTTTATAAAGCAAAGCTTTCGGGCAGAACCCTTCTTCAATACTAAAACATAACATCAAATATTTCACACTTTAAATACAGGTCATCAGTCACATGATCAGCAGCCAAATGAAATCATGTGACAGCACAAATACAAAATAAAATACAAAATATACAATATAAAACATATTATAAACCTTTAAAACATAAAAATCCATTCTATACAACATACAGAATTCATAAACAATTACATCACAGTTTGGTATTTTGTAGTTTAACTAGTATCGGTTTAATGCTAACCATGCTGTTCAAACCTGGGGGTGAATCAGCAACAAATCTCAATATCCATTCATATTCCTTAATCTCTAGTTGGTTATTAATATCACCACCCCTTAGTGTAGGATATACGATGTCAATCACCCTAAACTTAAATTTATGTTCATTGCCAAAAATAGATATATGTTTATATAAGGCATTCTTATCATAGCATCTCCTAATCTCCGATTTATGTTCAGTAATACGCTCCTTCAATTTACGGGTAGTCTTACCCACATAAAACGAAGGACAGGAGACACATGTAGCCAGATAGACCACAGAAGATGTAGTGCAAGTAGCTGATACTTTAAACTTAAAAACATTATCATGAATGGGATGTGTAAAAGTGTCACTATCATTACTGAGGATATCAATACAACACATACAATTAAAACACATAAAGTGCCACAATTCACTGAAAAGGGTACGTGCATGGATCTACTAAAGTCCTTGTAGCATAACATGCTCTTTAGAGTCTTCATATTTCTATATGCGAAGCGTGGTTTATCACCCAGGATAGCCTTCAACTCATCAGAGGCCATAAGAATGGCCCAATTGTTAAATATAATTTGTTTGATAGAACCTGACTTTACATTAAACGAAGTAATATATCTAATGGCTGTGTCAGATTTATTCCTTATATTATCATTACTTATATCGGCCAAACCTTCTAGAAAGGTTGGTTTCAAGGATATCTCTCTGTCTATCATCACACTTTGTTTCAGACCAGATAGAAGATACTCATCATATCCGCTAGATATAAAATCTTTTATCATATCATCCAATTGCCAGGAGAAAACAGTGTCATCAGTGTTTAATCTGCTTACTCTACTAAACTGAGACTTAACAATGCCTTTAAATATATGCGGTGCATGCATGCTACCAAAATGGGTGTATCTACCAGAATAGACGTCCTTTCTTTGTAAACTAGTATGTAGAACGCCTTCATGCATCTGTAACCTAACATCTAGGAAAACTATAGTGTTATCAGATGTTTCCATTTTAAATTTTAAAAAACTTGTAGTTGAATTCAAATAAATCAAAAATTCATTTAACTCATCCAGTGTACCACCCCATATCATAAAGCAATCATCCACAAAGCGTTGGTAAAAGCAAATTTTATCAACAAAAAAATTACTATCATTGTATATATAATTCTTCTCCCATTGATAAAGGACCAAGTTGGCATACGTGTTAGCTACCGAGGTACCCATAGCTACCCTAGTAAGCTGAAGGAACAGAGTGTCATTAAACAAAACCATGTGTTTGATGAATGATTTTTTTCTCACTATAGAGGAGGACTACAGAAAAGAAATCCTTGCTTTAGAAAATAGTATAGTGGAAATGCCTGTTTTTTCTACTATGGTTGATAGCTACCAACAAATGCTTGATAGATTGCAGGCATTTGATTGTTGTATGGAAGCAACCAAAAAACGGAAGCTAACGCGCGACATTAATGACTTTCAGAGAGGTAATATTTTCTCTTGGCCGAAAACAGACCATATTCCTTATGTTAACCATTAAAAAGTTTCCCAAAGAGAGGCTTTGGATACTCTAGACAGTTTTCATGAGGTAGCACCAGTTTTGAAAGCTCCTTTAAAGCTGGTTATGGAAGAGGCGCCCCTGCCGATACTACAGAATGAACCCGTCCAAGTGACATCATCTCCTCTCGCAGCATGCGCTAGCGCGCACTCTGAAGTGAAACAGAAACAAGATGGCAATGACAACGCCGTAGCTGCCACTGGGAAGAAGTCTCAACAGCTTACTATTAATATTGCGCATAAGCGCTTTCACTTAGAACATCCTGAGTCCGTTATGGAGAGGTCTCCGAAACAGAGAGGATTGCCAATGGGGCAGGCGACAAATTCAAGTAAACGAAAGAGTGAGAGCCCTTTAGGGCTGAACAAAATAAGCCGCAAATAACAAACGGTACGTTGAATCTTTCTAAGTTTGTTTTACAGGAAGCCCATTTTTCTTTCCTGTGTAAAGGGCTTAACTATATACCTAGTAGCAGTGACAGTTTGGTGTCTGCGCTCACAGACTTGAAATTATTTTCTAGAAATGTTAACCTGAGACTTTTGTTTGGTGACTCTGCTACTGTTGTAGGGCAGTGTAAACGACGTAGTACCTTTGTGCCAGTTAGTGTACCTATCGTGAAGGCATTCCATGACATTTGTGAATCTCAAATTAGAATTTTATATTCTAATATTGTGAAGAAAAGGACTTATAATTTGACTTTCCATGAATATAAAGCGCTAAAGAGTCTGCAATTATGCGATGATATTATTATTAAGCAAGCAGACAAGGGTGGTGTGGTCGTTTTAATGGACCGAGATGATTATATGTCAGCAGTGTCTGTATTACTTGAAGATAGCACAGCATTTAAGACTATTACAATTTTAGAAGTCAAAAAGTGTATTACCTATGTGAATATGGTTATTTATGAATTACAGCTGAATGGTGATATTAGTCTAGATTTGTTTCATTATCTTACTGTTTCATGCCCTGTTATCCCACATTTATACAGTATCCCTAAAATTCATAAATCTATGGTGAATCCACCGATGAGACCTATTGTGTCAGGTGGCGGTTGGATAACCGAACCAATTTCTTTATATCTACAAAGACAGTTACAACCTTATTTATTCCATTGTGATACTATTTTACGGGACACATCAGATCTACTGTGTAAGCTGCAACTGTGGCATAATAGTATTAATGATGCACTAGATAAGTGTAAATATTATTTTGTAACACTAGATATCACCTCCCTTTTTACTGTCATTCCTAATGACACTGGGCTCGAACTGTTGAGAGAATTCCTAATCTCACAACCTAGTCCAAATATTAGACACATAGAAAATATTTGCTGTCTTATGGATGTAATATTGAAAAATAATATATTTTTGTTTAATGACACTCTGTTCCTTCAGCTTACTGGGGTAGCTATGGGTACCTCGGTAGCTAACACGTATGCCAACTTGGTCCTTTATCAATGGGAGAAGAATTATATATACAATGATAGTAATCTTTTTGTTGATAAAATTTGCTTTTACCAACGCTTTGTGGATGATTGCTTTATGATATGGGGTGGTACACTGGATGAGTTAAATGAATTTTTGATTTATTTGAATTCAACTACAAGTTTTTTAAAATTTAAAATGGAAACATCTGATAACACTATAGTTTTCCTAGATGTTAGGTTACAGATGCATGAAGGCATTCTACATACTAGTTTACATAGAAAGGATGTCTATTCTGGTAGATACACCCATTTTGGTAGCATGCATGCATATATTTAAAGGCATTGTTAAGTCTCAGTTTAGTAGAGTAAGCAGGTTAAACACTGATGACACTGTTTTCTCCTGGCAATTGGAGGATATGATAAAAGATTTTATATCTAGCGGATATGATGAGTATCTTCTATCTGGTCTGAAACAAAATGTGATGATAGACAGAGAGACATCCTTGAAACCAACCTTTCTAGAAGGTTTGGCCGATATAAGTAATGATAATATAAGGAATAAATCTGAGACAGCCATTAGATATATTACTTCGTTTAATGTAAAGTCAGGTTCTATCAAACAAATTATATTTAACAATTGGGCCATTCTTATGGCCTCTGATGAGTTGAAGGCTATCCTGGGTGATAAACCACGCTTCGCATATAGAAATATGAAGACTCTAAAGAGCATGTTATGCTACAAGGACTTTAGTAGATCCATGCACGTACCCTTTTCAGTGAATTGTGGCACTTTTAAGTGTTTTAATTGTATGTGTTGTGTTGATATCCTCAGTAATGATAGTGACACTTTTATACATCCCATTCATGATAATGTTTTTAAGTTTAAAGTATCAGCTACTTGCACTACATCTTCTGTGGTCTATCTGGCTACATATGTCTCCTGTCCTTCGTTTTATGTGGGTAAGACTACCCGTAAATTGAAGGAGCGTATTACTGAACATGATTAGGAGATGCTATGATAAGAATGCCTTATATAAACATATATCTATTTTTGGCAATGAACATAAATTTAAGTTTAGGGTGATTGACATCGTATATCCTACACTAAGGGGTGGTGATATTAATAACCAACTAGAGATTAAGGAATATGAATGGATATTGAGATTTGTTGCTGATTCACCCCCAGGTTTGAACAGCATGGTTAGCCTTAAACCGATACTAGTTAAACTACAAAATACCAAACTGTGATGTAATTGTTTATGAATTATGTATGTTGTATAGAATGAATTTTTATGTTTTAAAGGTTTATAATATGTTTTATATTGTATATTTTGTATTTTATTTTGTATTTGTGCTGTCACATGATTTCATTTGGCTGCTGATCATGTGACTGATGACATGTATTTAAAGTGTGAAATATTTGATGTTATGTTTTAGTATTGAAGAAGGGTTCTGCCCGAAAGCTTTGCTTTATAAAGTGGTTTTCTCTACCAAGTGTTTGTGACATGTTAGAAATAACCAGGTCAAGGATGTTGCTTCCTCTAGAATGAGCTGGTCCAGGGCACTGGAATTGATGAATTCCAGGAAGCGTTGGGCCAGTGCATTGGTGCATGAGTAGTTTTCCCAGTTGATGGAGGGGTAGTTGAAGTCACCTAGTATGAGAGTGTTGGGTTGGATCTTAGTAGTTTCCAGGGTGCTTAGGAATGTGGAGTGAGAGAATTGGGATATGGTTGGGGACCTATAGCAGGCTACAACCTGAATCGCCGTCTTACCCAATGTTAGTTGTAGCTGGAGTATCTCAGATGCGTTATGCTGGGCTACTAGTCTGGAGGTGTGCATATCCTTTATGAATATGGAGACACCACTGCCTTTGGAGCTTTGGTCCATGTTCTGGGGCCAAAAGGTGTGGCATGAGTTATAGGCTGGTAGTGCAGGCATGCTTTCTGCTGCTTTAAACCAGGTCTCCATTACAGCACAAATGTCGATGTTCTCCATTTTGAGGAGTGCTTCAAGCGAGTGCATCTTAAGATTTACACTTCTAGCGTTGCGCAGCAAGACCCTCAGATTACATTTATTTGTAGCTGTTACAGTGGTAATTTGATCTTTGGAACACCACCTAAAAAGGCACAATAGGGGTGGCAAGAGCCTTAGCCAGTACCCGAAAACCCAGGGGTGAGAGATGCAGGCCATCTCTGCCAAAGCATCGAGGTCTGTCAATCATGTCATCCCTCATCAGACAAACAATTGGTGCCAAAGCCATGACCTAAAACTAAATGCAAAAAAAATGCATAATCATACTGTTTCGGAAGTCATATACCCCTGAAATTACAACATTAATAACACACTCTAAAGAGTGGACTCAAAAGTGAGAGATTTAGGTACACAAATAAATAGTAGCCTGAACTTTGACTGCCATGTGTCCACAATGGTGAGGAGGAAATTCTATGTGACACAGTTTATAAGTGAAGGTATGCCATCGAGATCCAAGGAAGTTATAGTCCCATTGTACTAAGTACTTATTAGACCAATAATCAAGTACAATATGCCATTTGGCATGTACTTGACTAGGCGCTTACAACAGCTGGGGCGACCTCAGAAATTTTTTACAAAGAGAATATTGGGTGTTATCAACACGTCCTATGCATTGATAGACTAAACGTCCAATCCCTTTACTCTATCTCCTATCAATGGTTAAGGGGTGATCTATGCCTAACCTACAAGGCACTCAAAACTCCTGCCCTGATGGAGCTGTTGCACATCCACAAGACAAACAGCTCAAGGGTCACTTGATCTAAGGATCTAAGCATGGTCTGTGATTCAAACACAACATGCTAGAGAAAAAGATATGTGTCTCAGAGATTACCACTTCTTTGGAACAAGCTTCCTATTCACATTAAGCAGAGCCCTTCCTTGGCCCTCTTCAAATGCAGTTTGTATCAATAAACAGGGAAAAACAGATTCACTTCTGTGGTAGTGCCTCTGTCCCTTATGGACAGGGGCACTCAGTGAAATAATTAAGGTAGAAACCTAAGACATCCTCTAGGCCCTAGGGATCATTAAATTGAATACATTTGGTTACTAATGGCTGAACTTGTAAAGGCTCTTAAGCTGTTAGTCTAGTAATCTCCTATGAATCTACCTGGCAAACGAACTGTTTTAGGACAAGTCCATTATCTGCGGCCCTATCAGAATGTTTGGAGTTTTTTCTAGCCCCTAAGTGATTTGGTATGTTCTAGACTTAGGGACATCACTGAGTTCTTGCAGGTTCTGTCAGTAATACATAGTCAGTATCAATGGCATATGTGTATCATTGATATTCAAGCCTTGTAAATCTGCATACTCCATGATGACAGGCTAAAAGTTCTGTTATTAGCTGGTGTACTCATGGTAGCATAGCACAGAATTTGATGATTTGGTTTATGAAACTAACAAAATTAGTTCTTACCAAAAACTGCTGTGATTCTTTGTGCTTTTTTTTTTTTTTTTTAAAGAAAGAGTGTTACAACTTAAAGGTATTGTTATAAGGGTTGTTTTTCTTCCATATATAAAAAAACTATTTTTTTTCATCATTGTCAAAAACTCACAAAAATTGCACCTAAATTGCCCTATCTAAAAAGAGTGAAAGCCAAAATACTGAAGAAAAATAAATAAATAAATAAATATATAAAAAAATATATATATATATATATATATATATATATATATATATATATATATATATTTATATTTGCACTCTACATACACCATGCTACTTAAATACACCAACTGTGAGATTGCCTATCAGTGAGGAAAGGGCAAATTCCCAATCCCCAGTGTACTGCAATCTCCCAGTAAGTACTGCCAGCATTCTGCAATCATATAACTTTTCAAACAGTTGTGGTAGCATTACAAAGACTTGATCAAAAGGCTGGTTCCCATAGAGGAACACTTTATAATCCCGAAATTCTGAAATATCAAATTTCAGAATCCCGAGATTATAAAGCCGAAAGCTCAAAATTCCGAAACCCCAGAAGCGCGAATTTCAAAATCCCAAAGTACAGAGATGTTGAAGTAGCGCTTCTGGTGTTGCACTGTGTGAATGGATAACTGGAAGTTCATGTAAATATTTGTTTAAGGGTTCTGGTTATGGGCTTTATTGTGTGTCAGTGTGTTTTGTTACTGTGATTTGTGTGTGTGCGAGGGGAATGTAGCTTATATGGTGGTGTCTTCGTGTGTTTGTCTGTGTAGTGCAACCTTGGAGTTAGTATATTTAAGTAGGGGGGTGTGGGGGTACAGCCCCCCACATGGGGGTTGCAGGGGTGCTTGCCCCCCTGCTTGTATGTAGTGTAGGTTTGTGTGTTTGAGTGTGGGGGGAAGGCATGTGTATGTATATGTGTGTGGTGTATGGTTAGTGTAGGAGTTGCGATTTTGAAATTTGTGCTTCTGGGGTTTTGGGATTTTAAGGTTTCGGCTTTATGATCGCAGACGACAGCAAACTGGGCGCCATAGTTGAAAGTGCATCGGACACGGATATCCTTCAGAAGGGACTCATCAATGGAAACAGAGATAGCTTTGGTGCCAGAGCCATGGCCCAGTTAAACGCCAAAAAATGTATAGTCATACGCCCTTCGGGAAAAACAAGGTAACCTCTAGCTACCATATAGGTGGCAACTACCTGCTAAGCACAGAAGAGGTTATCAGGGACCTGAGACCCAGGCTGATAAGTGACCTTCTCTGACACTCACGCTAAAGTGGTTAGGGAAAGACTCCTCTCACATTGCCCACCTGATCATGAAGGGATTCAGCATCCAGATCTAGTGAGGTCATTGTTCCCCTGTACCTTCACTCTATCAGACCTCAATGATCGGCGGCTAATGCCCCATTCGGGATGTATCTCACCCGACATCTGCAGGAGAGACCCCAAGTTCCCTCACCAAAAGGATACAAAGGGGACTCCAAAATCTGCCAAGGCGCCGCCAGATTGAAAACTCCAGCTCCATTCAGTCGTGAGATATCGTCTGCTCAGGAGGGGTGACATGTGCCTGATATACAAGGCCATGTCCAACCTAGAATTAATGGACATGCTCCACTTCAAAAAATCCAACCACCAAAACCACTACTAGAGTAAGTTTATCAAACCTTAGCACAGATATAAATAGGACGGCTAGAGGGATATACAGATTGGTCACCCAGAGACTCCCTGTGCTGTGGAATAAAAAATCCCAGTCCATGCAGGCAGAGCACTCGGGCTGGCCTCTGTCTAAGAGAAATCTTGACCCTGTGGATGGAGATCGTAGGGTCACCCCGGAATCATCTCTCAGTCACCGCTGGACAGAGGCACAAACAAACCAATGGGCATGGCATTTTTCATATAAGGTGTATGTAGTTACAGAACTTTCGCTAATATAAATGCCTTGTAAGGCAGATAGCCTAGTATAAACTCTATGAACCTATAAGATTCTGGAAATTTGATACTCAGGATTTCAGGATTATAAAGTGAACCCATATATATAAAAGAGAAAGAGTATATATATATATATATATATATCTATATATATATATCTGTATATATATATATATATATATATATATATATATATATATATATATATATATATACATAAGCGATGAAAAGAGTTCCTCTGTATGCCATCAGATGGAGAGGCGATCCTTCATTTCTCAAGAAATGGCAGGATCCTCAACATTGACCTTTGGGTACAGGTACATCAAACTTTTATTTACTATTTCAATCCCATTGAAACTGGAATTCAAGGTAACAAAACTGACATAGCATTCAAGGATTTAAGCAGCCAGTTTTAAAAAACTGAGTACTGTGTGAAAATGCGTAACATTTGCCTCTGCGAACGCTTTCAGTGAAAGATTAAAGGCAACTA
The DNA here is from genome assembly GCF_019279795.1 of Protopterus annectens. Lineage (NCBI taxonomy): Eukaryota > Metazoa > Chordata > Ceratodontiformes > Protopteridae > Protopterus > Protopterus annectens. Next base: position 312,275,520 of record NC_056748.1, read on the forward strand.
AGTTAATGCGAAATTACAAAAGAGGGACTTTTCAAGATTTTAAATCCCCATATATATTTGTATGGTCAAAGGCAACTATACCGCACAAGCTTTACAAATAATATAAATGAGAATATGAACCATCAATCATCCGTAACTCACATGGCTAATCCTACCTACTAATGCAAATGAGTTGCCAATCCAATTCAACCAACTCTTACTACCAGCTTTACACCTTTTTTAGAGGGTGTTAATAATACTCTTTCTGCCAGCGCTTTTCGATACCTCTAATCAATCCGCTATCCAGCACTGCAACGCCCCTTCCAACACCTCCCTAGGAGCTAGGACCTAAGGATACACACTCTACTAACACTTCAGGGCCATCTTCGTCCTCTTTTCACCGTGATCCAGTGAGACAACAATTTCAAACAAGGGACGCTTCTATGAGTCGTAGGCTCCAAGAAAAGTGGAAACTTCAAAAAGAAAATTACCTTCAACCGGGAGAAGAACAAAAATGTGACAAAACTTTTATATAACTATTCTTGATATTTCTTTTCTGATGGACATTTCTCTCTATTGAATCAAAAATTTAATTTTATACCATAGCTTGTCCTGATACTTTGAGTCAAGTATTAATAGATCTCAGATTATTTTGTAGGTTTATAGCTTTAAAGGTGTTTTTAAGGATAAAACCATTCCACCAACGAAATGTAGATATTGTTTTTTAAAAAAAGAAGCAGTTTTACACCTCCACCTCATAATGTTGAATGTTTTAAACCTGTATGTAACATGATTTTTATGTATTATTTTCAAGAAGTTGGAAACCCAACTTCTATAATTCAATACCTCAGAAGAGAGGATATATGTTCTTACAATGGCGCAATCACTAGGAGATTAATATTAAGCCCGCTTGATAAAGGATGGTGGGGGTGGTCATATTGAATACTGTAGATTACAATATGAACATGCATTTGTTGCTAAATGATGATTCCACATACGTAACAACCAATTTAATTAAAATTAATAAGATTATTAAAAATGTGCTGGTCGATGCATTATATGACATGTCTATTTGTGTAGACAGATTTCAGTGAAGAAATGTACAACTATTTGATCATAAATAACCCCTACCCATACCAATTATCAAAGGCCTACCAAAAATACATACACAAGAATCAACACCCTATTCCACCTGTGACCTATTGTTTCAGGAGATAAATGGGTGACTGCTACTATCTCCTCATTGATAGAATTTTACTTAGACTCATAGAAGTTGATCTATACAATACTATCTTAAAAGATGATCAATTGTTTGACTATCTATCAACAACCATACATTTAACTCCCTATAACAAGAATATTTATTAGACTACTTAGATGTGAAGAATCTCTTCACATCTATTCCAATGATTTAAGTAATAAAGCAGTACGGAAATACTATCAAGCCAAAACATCTTTACAAAATGATAGGCAAATCACTTTTAGGCCAACTATTGATTTAGTCCTGAACAATAATGTTTTCAAGTGTTTTTAAACAACTATTACTTACAAAAATGGGGTGGCAAATGGGCACTCCTTTTGGCGCTTAATACTTATTCAAACTTAGTTGTACTTGATTGGGAGCTGCAGATGCCTTTTTTACCTACCCCCCATTTCTAAAATAAAAGTTTACAAACGCTTTGTGGATCTATATCCCATTATCTGGGAGGTATGGAGAATGATTTTAGAGACTTTTAAATCATTTAGAAACTACATCTTCTTTTCTTCACACATTTCCCAAAAGGCTTTTTAACAGTTTCAACCATAGTAACCATATTGAGCTTAACTAAATGTTTTAAAAAACCTCAAAAAACATTTTTTAAAAACAACACCCCAATCCTCTAGTGCAGTTAAAGGGAAATTTTATGTATGATTCTGTTAAATAATTTAAACTTTAGAAAGATGTCTATATCAATTAATTAAACCGGATTTATAGCCCCTAAAGTAGGTGCAGTAAACTGTAGAGCTTAAAATGAGAGCTGCATCTAGCACCCTAAAGTAGATGTCCAGACTAGTGCATTAAACTATAAGTTATACAGCTGCTACATATATAACATCTTACCAGTTCCAGAATTAATGCTTAACTTTGTCATTTAGAACCCAACTATGCAATTCCATAAACAGTCATGCAAAATAATAAATACACCCTTCTAGACCTATAATTTTCACAGACTAAATCACTGATGTTCTTCATCTCACATTGCTGCCGTCATAACCTGTGGGTAGTCCGCTGTCCTCGGTCCGAATACCAAAGTGTTAGGCTGGCGTTCATACCTAGATCTGACATCCTATACAGAAATCGCATGACCTGCCATATCCTCAGTCTTTTTGCCGCATGGTCGGGCAGAAGCAGTGCAGTGAATCTTCCGAAATTTTCAATTCTGAGTTTCAGACCAAAACCTAGTTGGCCAAGTATCGTTTGCAAATATTTTTGTTTTTCTTGCTTAGTTAAATCCGGATGTCAGAAAAAGTGAATAATTGTATTTCTTGGAAACAGATACCTCTAGGGATTACCACTCTTTTGTATTCCTTGCTTGGGGCCTGAGCACCCCTAGTCGGGTGTCGCTTTCAGGTTTAATAAGCGCACCATTAACGAGGTTAGATTGTGCTAGGCTTGTCTAATCGTGTAATTGAATATGCCGCGGATCCTCCGTCGTCCGCTACCCTAAGAAGCGAAGGACAAACTTTAAATCACAGGATGAGTCGCCTCGGATGCCATTCTTTAGAAACTACGGTGGAATCTGTTGAACCAGCCGAGGTTTCATTGCTCAAGGAGCCTTTAGTTTTGCAAGATGTGGCCTCTCAGGAGCGGTCAGGCTGAGGGGCCTCTCAGGTTGCTGTTCCTTATTTAAAGGTGGTTAGGCTCTCCTCTGTCTCTAAGGCACCTTCCAGCCAGGCCTGGTTTGTCTCCTCTGGCACAGTCCTAGTTCTGCAGGTTCTGTACCTAAAAACACATGCTTAAAATGGCAGAAGATTTGATTACCTTAATCAGAGGTTCTATGCCCTCCTGATAAGAGGCCCAGGGTGGAGCCAGAGGTGGAAGGATTTTGAACATTCTTTAGATTATTCAGAGTCTTTGCTGAAGACATTCAGGATTTTCCACCTTATTCTGATTCTGCAGAAGATTTACCTTCTGCTTCTCCTCCAGAGGATTTTTCTTTTCAGAAACCCTGCATTCTATGAGGGCATTTTAAATGGAAGGTCAGGATTTCTCAGATTCGAAGAGGCTTAGGGAATTCTTGTACCACAGCATAGGCCCTTGGCTATACCTCCTGTTTTGGATGTTGTTCAAGATGTTTTCTCTGAGGCTTCCCTTAATCCAGACTCTTTGCCTCCTGACCTTAAGCCAGACAGGTATTACAGAGTGCCTGAAGCCATAAATATTTGTATAAGAGCCCTAAGGGACCCAGAAACTATTAGCCAGGGACCTAAGGGTGTCAGGGCTTCTGTTGTTTAAGAATCGTTTTGAGATAAGATTCTAGAGCTTTGGAAGGTGGGGTAAAAGTGTATACCTCTTCCACTCTTGCAATGAGGGCTTTGAATTGCCAGTTTCATATGCTGAAGTACCAGAATTTTCTCCTTACTCAGTTAAAATCTAAGGTCTTTGGCAGAGGGCATTGAGTGTAAGATTACAGGATTTGGTTCATGCCTCTGATCAGGTGGGTAAGCATTCTTTGCAGTGTGGTTTTGATGCTTTACAGACTTCTTCCAGGGTGGCTGCCACTGGATCAGTTATTAGGCACGCCTGGCTTAAGGATCAGAACTTGTCAGAGCATGTTAAAGCTCGAATTTTGGATGCTCTTCAGTCTGAAGTTTTGTTTGGTTCTCCTGTGGAGTCAGTCTGAAGAAAATGGAAGACAAAGCTAATCTATGCAGACTGTTAAGATTTTTACAGGTGCAGCCCCTAAGTTTAGCAGAAATTGGCCACTAAGGGATGGTTACTTCTTCTGATTTACAGTCTAGGGCAGATCTAGATGTGGTAGGGGCAGAGCGCACAGGGTTCTTTCAGGCCTGGACGTGGAATTCACCTGCACAGTCTACAGTGAGGGCAGGGTCAGTCCTTTTAAGCAGACCCAATGACCTGCATTTTCAGCTGCCAGATCCTTCCTGTCTGGCAGCTCCTCTGGGAGGAAAGTTGGCACTTTTCAGACAAAATTGGATTTTAGTCACCCAGGACAAATGGGTGTTGGACATTATAACCGAGGCTACAAGTTTTATTTCCACACATTGCCTCCTTTCAAAGGCATGCCAGATGTTCCTCCTCAGCAAAGGTGGAGGCTCACAAGCAGATTTCTTTACTTAATGGGGCTATCCAGCAGGTCCCTCCGTCAGAAGTGGGCCTAGGATTTTATTCTCGCCTGTTTCTTGTACCAAAGAAAGGGGAAAACTTGGAGGCAATTCTGGATTTGTCTATTCTCAACACATACCTGGACATTCCAAAATTCAAAATGTTGACTTTGCAACAACTTCTGCCTCTGTTAGGCAAAGATCACTGGATGGTAACTCTGGATCTCAAAGAGGCTTATCTTCATATTCCTATCAGGCCCAGTTGCAGGAGATTCCTGCGTTTTGGGTGGGACTTTACATTATCAGTTCTCTGCATTGCCCTTTGGCTTATCTACTGGGCCCCGGGTGTTCACAAAGTTCCCGGCTCGTGATAGCCTTCTTAGGTTAAGAGGAATACAAATTTATCCTTATTTGGACGATTGCCTGATTCTGCTCAAGACAAAGACAAGCTACTTCACCATCTACAGTATGTTATGGCAGTGTTAAGGTGCCTAGGGTATTCTGTGAACGAAAAAAGTCCAGTCTAGTACCCTCTCAGGACATGTGCTTTCTGGGTGTGAGACTGAATACAGCCTCTCAGATGGCATTTTGCCCCCGGCAACAAAGAAATTTTTCCCCTTTACTTCACCAATTGTCTCTACGGTCCAGGCTGACTGCAAGGACAGTCCTTCAAGCCTTGGGTTCATGGCATCTTGTATTCTGGTGCTTCCCAATGCCAAACTGCATATGAGGAAGTTACAATGGTATCTCAAAATGTATGGCCCAACACTCCCCGATTTGGACACTGTCATTCAGATAATACCTTCCCAAAAAAGGAATTTTGTGGTGGGCTCAGGAATGTCACCTAAACAAGGGACTCTTGTGCCCCACCAAAGGCAAGTCAGATCTTAACGACAGATGCCTCAGACAGGCTTGGGGGGCCCTCTCAATGGAAAATGGGTTCAAGACACGTGGCCTGCCAGACTTCAACATTTGCATATCAACATGAAGGAGATGTTAGCAGTCCAATTTGCTTGATGGCTTTCAAGGATCTACTTCACCCAGGACAAGTGTTGATTCAAACAGACAACACAACTGTCATGTGGTACATCAACAAGCAAAATTACCCTCTTTTCAGACAAGCTATGATTTTTGGGAGACTGCTCTCAGTTTGCACCTCACTCTTCAGGCAAGGTTTCTGCCAGGAGCACAGAACTCCTTAGCGGGTGTTTTGAGCAGACAGATGGTGGATCCCCACAGTGGAAATTTGGGTCCTCAGTATTTCACAGTTGACAGTGATTTGGGGACTCCAGACATAGATCTGTTCACTTCTTTACTAAATTTTCCCGCTGCCAAAGTTTTGCACAAAGTGTTTCATCCAAAACTTGGAAAGTGGATGCTCTATCATTCAGTTGGAGCAACTTTCTATGCCTTTCCTCCTCTGCCTCTCTTCCCAAGGTGCTCTTGAATCAGACAGGACAAGCCTCCATGATTCTAATAGCTCCAGATTGGCCCGAGCACTGGTATCTGCTGAGGAGTTTAGTTAACCTCCTTGGCCTTTGCCACCATTCCACATTTTTCCCCGGCAGGCAATCTTTCAATTCAGGATACAGTCCCTGCATCTACAGCCTGGCATATTCTGTTCTAGACCCTGGAGGGTCCCGCTTCCTCAACAAGTTTTGAATGTTATTTTGGAGGCCAGACCTAGTACAAGGAAATTTTGCTGATAAATGGAGGAGATTTTTTTTTTGGAGCAAAGCAAAAGCTTTGATGTTTCAGTTCCCCAATTTGAGTGTTTCACTTCAGTATCTTACAGAATTACTGGACAAAAGGGTTTTTCTTTCTCCTCTGTAAAGTTCATGCTGCAGCCATTTCTGCTCACTATGGTTAATTTGCTTTGTTTTTGTTTTTGGGTCGATACTACAGAATACTTGCACTGATGTGGATTTATCCAAAGAATTCATTTTTGTGACACTGGATTGTTTGCTGAAAAACTTGGTTGGCTTTGCGTTTCCTAGTGGTGAGAGAGCCTGGTTTTACCTTCACATATATACATACATACATATATACATACACACATTATGTATGTATGTATGCATATATATATATATATATATATATATATATATATATATATATATATATATATATATATATAAAATAACGCACACACATAGATATGTACATATGTCTGTATGGGTGCCATTCAGTTTATGTAATACTCTGTTAATCAAAACACAACTGATTGAAAAAGTGATAACGTATATTTTTCATCTAATCCTTGTCTATATTCTTTGCATGCACTCACCTATATCACAAAAGGAAAGGAAGCCTTGTCATCATCACAAGTGTTAAGTTTTCCTATATTTTTAAGTCATCTGGTATAGGGGAGGTCAAAGCCCCCCCCCCCAGTCAATGTTGATTAGTTAGGTTTTAAGTATGTTTTTAGGTTTCTGTATGTTTATATATTTTAGGGTAGGTTTAGATGAGGCATGTATTGAGTAGTTTCTGTTGTTTTTCTGCATTTTTGCTATGCTTTCTCTGAATGTGAAGTTACAGCTATAAACTGAAAGTGTTTTACAGTTTAAACTGCATTTCAATTAGTGCCTGTGTTGTGCCTAGATATTTAAATTTGTTTTGAGTGGTCATTTTCTGTACTTTTACTATGTTTTGAATATTAAGTTACAGTTATTAATTGAATTCATTTTACAGTTTGTACTGCATTTCAAGTGATTTCTGTGTTAAGTGAATTAATCTGTGTTGCTGCTGCATTTATTTGGTGTATTTTAGATACTTTTCAAAGTTAGACCAAGCAGCCAGTTCTGGCCAGGTGTGAGAGTAATTCAGCAGTTGTAATGGTTACTCTGGTTGCAGGAGTGACATTGCTGCAGTTATGGTGAAGATAAACATTATTAGTTAGAGCTTTAGCCATTTTTTTCATTGTTTATTTTATTTCCCTGTTTACCTTATATTGTGCAGAGCTGCAATTAGTACAGTGGTGTTGAAACATGTTTTCCAAAGAAGCAGACACTTTCAATTATAACTTTTCCTAATGTAACCAGTTCACCAACATCTGTCAGTAAATAGGCTGTTGCTATTACATGATCGAAGTTTCAAAACTTCGAACCTAATATGGTCGACACTCTATAATTGAAGTCTTGAAACACTGAAAATGTAATAAAACACAATAACCTACAAAAACAAACCATTTAAACGGTCTAAGCAGGGGGCCAAGCCCCCCTGCACCACCCACACCCCCGCTACTTAAATATACCAACTCTGAGATCGCAGTACAGTGCAGAAAAGGGAAATCTTCCCTTTCTGTGCTGTACGGAGATCTCTGTTAAAAGATTTGAAGTTTCAAGACTTTGATCATATGGTGTCGACCATATCAGATTCGAAGTTTTGAAACTTCGATCTTCTGATATAGACCCCGTTACTATTTATAGGTGCAGTAAACTGTGTAGAGCTGTATAACATGCAGAGCTGAGCATCTAGCACCCTAAAAGTAGTTTGTAGCAGCCCCTAGTGGCATTACACTATACAGCTTAGCCCACAGCTGCTACATATAAGTTCACCACTACTGTCACCTAAGGTTCCAGAATTATGCTTATCGCAGTGGCATTTAGAACCAAGCTATGTATTTCCATAAACAGTCATGCATATGTAATGATACTACCCATCTCGTAGTCTATAACTCTTTCCACAGACTGTAAATCACTGTTTTAAGCCCTGCAACTCTCTATAAATTATGTTTTATTTCACTGTGGAAAAATGTTAAGGCCATCCTACTTGTCTTTTTTGCTGTCAGCCTCATAGCATTAGGTATTCTGAAGCAGTATACAAACTGTTTTATGCTCACAAATAAAGAACTCTTACTAAACACAAGTAACTCTGTAAGAGGTTCACATGTTTAAAAGATATGGAGGTTCTCATTCTCACAAAAAAACAAAACAGATTGAGAGCATCACACTAAAACATCACATGCTGAATACCCAACCCTGACACATAGTATGATGACATATGCTAACACTGTAAAGAAATCCTTACCTAAGCCTCCTAGACCTGTAATGATTACGTCTTAGAAAAAAAACCAAAATCAAACATTGCATCACATAATATCTCTCCTTTAACAAAGTGTCACTCTGAGAATAAAGGCCTCATTTGCAATACTCCAGAGTACTCCACAAACAAAAGTGTAGTGATTGGTAATTCCATATTGAGACATGGTGATTCCCCACTAGACTGTGAAAGACAGGATGATGTTGAGTTGCTTTTTAGTTGCCAGGATCTCAAATATTTCAGGAGATCTTGGGACCCTTTTCATTAGACAAATATAAGAGCTGCATGGTAGTTATGCATGTGTGATGAATGACCTGGGAACAGAAACCCTGAGTGAGATGCAGAGAGAGATGTCTGAGCTCTCTGTGTATTACCAGAAATGTAGGCAAGACACATATCCTGGTCAGATCATCCCTTCTGTATGAATGATGCTTAGGTACAAAGAAAAGATGATTGGTTTCAACAATTGTCTCAGTAATTGGTGTCATTCTAGGGGATCCAATATGTGTCAGCATGGAATGAAATGCCTGATAGTCCTATTTGCTTAACAAAGCATGGTCTGCACATCTTAGTCAAAGGATTTCATATACTAGTTAAAGCCCTTGCTGCCCCCATAGTGCCTTTTCTATGCAAAGTTCAGTTAATAAACATTCCAACAGCATGACATTCAATAAGCATCTGTCATTGAATCTCACACTGACACAAATGTTCAACAGAAGGGCTGACACAGCTAAACAACTGGCATCAGAGTCATGGACAAAAACTAAGTGCCAAGAAATGCATAACAGAATCCTTTGGGAAGTCATCCATCCTTGGTAGCTATCATATTGACAACACACCCCTTAGTGTAGAACAAGCAGTCAGGGACTTAGTGACACACATAGATAGTTATCTAGCCTTGGATTATCATGTGTCCACAGTGGGGAGGAAATAATTCTATGTCACATAACTTATAAACAAAGGTATGGGATCTAAGTCCAAGGAAGTCATTGTTCCACTGTATTTGGCATTCTTCAGACCTATCACTGAGTCCAATGCCCCTTTTGGTATGTACTGAACCAGGCATATCCAACAACTGGAACATCCACAGAAGTTCCCCACTAAAAGAATACAGGCATAAGTAATATATCCTATGCAGACCGCCTCAAGGCCCTATCCCTGTATTCTGTCTTCTAAAGGCATTTGAGGTGAGATCTATGCCTGGCATACAGGGGATTGTCAGACCCCACTCTGATGGACCACCTGCATATCCACAAAACAAACAGTACCAGCCTTACCCATTCTAAAGACTTAAACCTTGCCTGTGATATAAATAGGACCTGCTGGAGAGATAGGTATATATCCCAGACACTACCCCATCTATGGAACAGGGTCCCCATCCATGTGAAGCAGAGTTCTTTCCTAATCCAATTCAAATGCAACTTGGATAACTGGATGGAAAAACAGACATTCATCCCTGGTTTGGCACCTATGTCTCTGATACAAACAGGTAACCTGTAAATGGTTTATCTCCCATGTGCATGGTTACACTTATCAAGGGTATCAGAACTTGTCAAAGATTTGGGATGCATGGCTAGACTTAAAAAGACCATTGTGGTCTTTAGCCCAGTAAAGACCTATGAACCTATGAGCATAGCAAGCATATCAGTATCAAAACAGGTTTAAATTAAGCTGATTCTCTACGCCAATGCACAGAGCTCAGTTCCAGAAGTCTAAACAACAAGCTGCCAACTTTGAGGTATTCCTGCATTTGGGAGGCATCCGTATATATGTGGAATCAATGAAACATGGTTTATCTGCACAGAAAGTGCTCCCCCTTTCCTGGGTTTATTTCCTACCATGCCTTCAGACCAAATGGCAACTGTGCTGGCATGTTCGTATTTGTCAGAGACCATATCACCTCTACAATGATTCCTAGAGACCCACAAATGGTACTTATTAAACTCCAAATCACAATAAACAAAAAGAGCTATCAGTTTATCACGTATTACAGGGCACCTTCCATGACACTGGTAGTTTAGGTTAGCTCCCTAAATATCATGGTTGAACTCCCCGTGAATAAGAACATCATTCTGGAAGACTAACTACCTATTAATTGAATGGATTACCTATGCCTCCATTGTTGTTGGCCCAGATTGTTACTAGCCCATCTAGAAGACAAAGTATTCTTTTTTTTAAGAACTTAATTAAGTTTACATACTACACATTGACATGGCTACACATACATTTATAAAAGGGAAAACAATATATTGCAAATATTTTTCTTTTTCGTGTATTATACATTGATGGTTTCTTTCTTAACAATAATAATTCAATTTAATATTGCATAGATTGTTCAAATCCTGCCTTCCCTGAAATTTCACTCCTCCTTCTCCTGAATATTATTCTGCATGTATTGCTCCCACAGATTCCATTTACTTCCTTGTAGCTTGCTCCTTCTATTTTCTAAAGGTCCTACTTCCACTTCTTTTATTTTCTTTACAGCATTCAATAAGTCTGTTATGGTTGGTTTAGCTTTTGATTCCCATTTTTAAGTAATTGCTTTTTGGCAGTCAACAGTTAGCAGGGCCTTACTATGTCCAGGCAATTCAGTTTCTATGTTCTAGCTAAAAAAGAATAATTTCCTTAGTTACAACAATTTACTCCCACTACATGTCTGACAAAGTACCCCGTGGAGAATTTTTTAAATATACTAAGTCAATGCAACCCCTAAAAGCATGCTCCCAAGTACCCTATCTTTTCCATCAAACTCCAATAATTTTTGTCTATCTGTGGAAAAAAAATTGAAGTGTATTTGGGGTATAAAAATACCCTTGCAAACACTTCCATTTTATTTCATTTTGAGTGATTTTGAGCCTTCTTGCCTGTTGGTTGGATCCTTGAATGCAGTTTTATTTCATGGTTAAAATCCTAAACCTTCTAGACTTTGTTGCGTACTTTGGAGCCATACAAATATCCTCATTGTGTTTCTTTGTATATTTCCATTCCATTCTCTTTTCCCAGTTTTTTATAACCTGTTCTAACTGATTCTTAAAGTTATCATGCATTATTATATGTCTTACTATTTATCCATTTTTTAATTGTAGCTTCTTTTCTGGATTCAACTATAAACACAGCTAGAGCTGGCCTTTAATTCAACATTCTCTATCCGTTTCTCTTTGCCTATACTCTGTTATCACAACCTGATAGGGAAGGCAGTTTCCAACCCATGGTCCAAACTTCTGGTTGGCATCATCACACTATATGACCATTCCCTCCCTAATTATTTGTGTCTCAGTACCTTGGTTCCTTTGCAAATTTACTCCAGTAAATTTAATCTCCCTCTTGCCTTTCTCGTATGCCCCTGCTTGCATTTATCCTTTTTCATAAAATCTCCTTTCTCCATTCCTGCATTGGCTTAGTTCACAACATTTTTTTCTGATTCTGTGTAAATATAGCCTTCTGTATGTTTATTATTCTCATTAAAAGCCTGCATCCAGAATCCTTCCATGTCTTTATATACTAACCCCTCCTCAAATTTCAACATCATTTCTTTCCATTTTGATTTTTAGTGTTCTTCTTGTCCTATGCATATGAGCCTTAACTGTGTAACTCTTAAGTGTCACTTCAAATGTGGTAATGCTAAACTACCATGTGATGTGGAGGAGATATCACTTAACTCTTGCTGTCTTTTTCTCCCAAATAAATAATTTCATTTCTTTAGTAATTAAGGTCCACAGCTTCTCCTTTGGTTGGTAAAAATACGCCGGGTCTGTGTATAATATTAAAGGGACTAGAAATAGTTTCACTGCTTGTACCCTACTATCCATATCCATAGTCAAGAGCTTCCAACTTTTCAATTTTTGTATTACCTTTTGTTTTGTCTCTTGCCACATATCCTTAGATGTTGTAATAGAATCCTTTTAATCCAAAAACCTAAATATTTCACCTTATCATGTCTCCATAAATATTGTTTTTCCTGAATTAATTCATATGAGGGAACACGGTTTATTGCTATAGCCTTTGCTTTATCTTCATTTATTTTATATCCTGAAAAAAAAATGTGATACTGCCTGAAAATGCTTCACAGCACTGAAATATCCTTTTCTGGATTTACCAAGTACACAGTAATACAATGTGCAAACAAAGCTAATTATTCTTGAGTACCATACCAGTTATGTGAGTCCATTATTTTATTTGCCACTTGATCTAAGTTTAAGGCAAATAATAAAGGAAAAAAAGATATACCTGCCTGGTTCCTCTGCTCAAACACAGCTTGTCACAGAGGAACCTTCTCACCTTGATTCTTGCCTCTGACCCTTTACATACCTTTCTAATTAATCACATTATTATAACAGGAAATGCAAATGCTGCTATTTCCCTACTCATAAAGTCTCAGCTAACTCTATTGAATGCCATCACTCTATCAAGACCTACCAATAATAATAATGGGGTCTTCTTGCATTCTGCTTCCCTCTGACTCATCATCATTCTGTTAATATTATCAAATATTTTCAACCCCTTCACAGAAACACTTTGATCTCTATATGTCAGCTTTTGCAACACTTTAGTCACCCTCTTATAGACATAAATGCTGTATAATTAAGGTTCCGAATTGAAAGCTGAGTTTAAAAGGTCTTTGCCCTCTTTGGGTAATGCAATCACCACAGTTTTTTTCCTAGATTCTGGTACTGTCCATTCATTTAAAGTATTGTTAAACAAAACCTTCCAGATCTTTATCAATTTCTTCCCTCCATACTTCCAAACTATCATCTGTTTTTGCAGACTTCCCTGTTGATTTGACTATACATCACCATTTTTATCTCTTCCTTTATTTTCCTTTCCTTTCCTTTCCTTACCATTAATTATTGATCCTCATCTTCCTTTAATCTTGGCATATTTAAATCTTTCAGAAATAGATGATAAAATATTCTTCAGCCAGTGCTTAAAAATGTAGCGTTTTCATACGCCTCCCTAGTACGTTCCTCTCTGATTAAGTCAGACCATAAGCTTGTAACATCTTTCCTCAGATTGTCTATGCACTGTGAAACCATCATAACAGAATTCAAAGAGAACAAGTGCATAGATCTGCTCAAATTCTATGATGAAGTCATGAAATTCACTTATAATAACATCAGCAAAGACATTACCTTAGCAGACAAATTTGCAATGTAGTTTTATAGCCAGATAAATAAGTGTATAGCATTGTCAGTCCCATCTAGATTCAAATACAATGGGAAATTTTAAGCAAACTACTTTGGTGGTCCATACACATAAAGTTTACAATAAAAGGAAAAAGGGGATTAAGAGTATACAACAGATCTAAAGACCCTCCCCAAGTCAAAATATTAGGAATTTGACTTGAGAATTTAAAATAGACTATTGGATCTACTAAGGCAGCTCATGAACTTAAGTTGCCATCTGAAGCCAAGGGCAATCTCAAATCATTCTTTAGTTATGTTAGAAAACTAAGAAGCAGCACTCAACAATGTGTAGAATTCATTCTAAATGGTAAGATCCACTTGAGCCTGGTGGATATTGTCAGTATACTAGCAAACACATTTAGTGCAAATTGTACTCCTGAGATGAATATCCAAAGCCTCCTATATACATATATCTCAAACTGCTCCATCATCAGTGAAGAACATGTATTGAAAGTGCTCTTCTAGACTAAGAACACTTCCTCCATGGGAAGAAATAATATACTAGGCTGTTTGTCAAATACTGCTAAATATGCCCTGCAAGAATCTCTCCATAAGCGGTTTAACAAGGCTCAATTTTAGAACCATGGAGTACAGCACTGGTGGTGCCCTTCCATAAAGGTGGCCCTACCCCAGAAATTATTATGCCCATCACATCATAAAATACTTGATTAACATAGACATTTCAAGTCACATCAGGTTAGACCCTTATTAAAAAGTAGATCATGTCAAATTAATCTGGTAAACATTTTCAAAAAGAACACACACAGTCACAATGAACACACTGCCCACCCTGATTTGGCCAAGGCATTTGATACCATCTCACACACCAGTACATTTAATAAACTAAATGCATTACAAGTATGCTTATATGTGGTATAGTGAATTGACTAATAGATGGAACCCACACAGTGATTGTAGCAGGGTCAGTGTCAGAGAACATGAAGGTGGCCAGTGATGTCTCGCAGGACTGAATGCTGGGATTGTATTTTTTCTGTGTTGACTTTTCTGATCTACAGACTAAAAATCAAGACCTATGGCTAACCAAGTCTGCAAATCCCCTCTGACACAGAAACCCTCCAGCAAGAACTTACTCTTCTAAATGCCTGGTGTATTGAAAATGGGTTTAAATGAAATGCTGAAACATTGTTGCATTTGGCAGACAGACTGTTTTCCCCAGCATATAGCACTGACAAGACTGGGTAATAGGAAATTCACCCCGGGGATCACTTCTGTGGTTCTGCTTGACAGGGGCACAAGAAAATAATTTTCTTGGGTGGCGAAAACCAGGGTACATTTTTGACTAGGCTTGTATAGGCCCTAGGGCTAATAGCCTAGTACCTACCTATGAACCTATGAACCTATGACAGTGCCACACTTCAAAATGGAAATGTAATTAAAGACCTGGGAACCTGGATTAATAATGCCACCTTCTTTAATCACCATCTAACAATGGTTCTGGAAAATCTTTCTATTTGGCACAGCAGATCACCAGGGGAATATCACTCATATATAATAATGTTATTGTATACTTGTATTCAGCACTGATCAGGCCAATTAATGAATACAGTGTATCCTTTGGGTGTACCTCACCAAACATAACAAATAGTTGTAAAGATCCCAGAAGTTACTATCAGAGGATCACAGGCTTAAAATCCCTAAGCTACCAGAAAAGACTAGAAGCATTGTTCATCTTTTCTGTGTCTTATAGGCTCCTCAGAGGAGACCAGTACCTTGCATTAGGAGCAGTCAGAGACCCAATATTCCATGATCTATTGTACCTTTACAAATCAAACAGCCCCACAAATACCAGAACAGGGGGATCTAAAACTGTTTCAGCAGATCAGTAAAATAAGTGACTAGACAGATTCATTAATCAGCATCTCCCTCACCTCTGGAAATAACTTCCTCTGTAGATAAAGCAGTGTGATACAGTATCTTTCTTCAAATGGGACCTGGATAACTGGATGAGTATATATATAAAAGTATTCTGGACTTAACTGGCCTAGGTGTCCTTTAGAGGAGAACTACAGTTTGGGGTATCAACAGGCAAGATATAATGATCACAAGATTCAATAGCCTTAAATTTTGATTCTAGAATTCTGTAAAAGTGAGATCTCCAGATCAGATATCATCCAGTATCAACAGACTGATAGTGGAACACCTGTAAACAATAAGTTTCAATTTGTTATTACTTATGGGCATAATTCATTTAAAATCAGGGATGTGGTCCCCTGTTACTGACCAATATTGTTATCTAATAACTCCATAAGTTTAGGTTTGACACTTGAATGCTCATACAGTTATCAAATGGGTCATACCTTGACTGAATACTTAAGGGAAAACATAAATTCTCAGAGCAGAAAAAGATATTTCATCAGGTATATGGATGTTGTGCATATAGAAAATGTACTTTTTCGTAAATATGTGGTACAACTCATTTCACAGCAGCTAACATATCTAGAACTTTTGAGGTTAATGAATTTATATCATGCTCATTACTGGTGCTGCGGTAGCATTGTCACCTCACAGTAAGACGTTGTCCTGTTCGATTCTCAGCTAGAGCATCTTCTGTGTGGAGACATGCGTGAATGGGCGTACCTTTGTTGAAGGTTGTGAGTCAGGGCTGGCAACTCGGCACGTAAAAATCTACTGCCAATCATTAGCGGACTGGAGTTCTGCTGTGGCGACCCCTAACCGGGAAAAGCCGAAAGACACAACAGGGAGTTATACGTTTTGCCCAGCTACTATTTATACTTGGGTTTTGTAAGTCATGGTCAGGGCTTTATCCCCCTATGCTATAGAGCCAGGCTTTGAAGAGAGCTTTTTTTAATATATTTCTACAACAGGGGGAAGTGGGAAAATCTGGGGAACTACAGGCTTCATAGCTTAACTGACGTGGGAAGGATATGAGACAATAAAGAGTGTAAGTCTGGTAGCAATTTCAGGATGGCAATTAGCATGGGTTCATAGGCAGAAAGAGCTGTCAATCAAACCTGATCTAGTTTTACAGTTGGATGGGACATGACACTAACAGGCATGGACTGCCTAGACTACAGCAAGCTCTTTGATTTGGTCCTAGCTAGAAGACCAATAGGAAGACTGGAGGACTGGGGATAGGACTATAACTAAGGAACTGGATAGTAGCATGGTTGAATGGTAGGACACAGGGTTGTGGCTGGAAAGACAATGCCAGGAATTAAGATCATGACCACAGGGGTCCTTCCTGGGTCCAGTAATCCATAAGTGAAGGAAGGCAGAATAGAATCAATGTATTTGTTAATTGCACAAAGAGGGTGTAGTAGTAGTAGTAGTAGCAGTAGATTGGAGAATAGTCTCAAGAAAGGATTTGGAAAAGTTGACAGAGGAGGCAGAAAGGGCATTTGAAACTCAGTGTAAACAAATGCAACATACTGTGCTTGGACCGCAACAATCCTCATTTGAAGTATCAACTGCTGGGATGGGAACTTATAGCAACAGAGCAGGAAAAGGATTTGATGGTGTTGATTATGCCTGGATTGGACCACCAGTAGCAGAATGAGAGGGTAATGTTAGCAGCAGAGGGGTCGATCCTCAGGAAGTAGACTTTCCAAGCAAATATGCATTTGTACTCTACAGGGCCATAGTTAGACAACACTTTTAGTGCTTTCTGCAGTTCTATAGGCCATACATGGAAATGGATATCAAGCTGCTGTTAGAAATTCATTGGAAAGCTACCAGAAAGCTCTGTGGGATGAATAGGAAAAGTTATGACTAGATACCAGAGGAGCTATATCTCTTATCATGTGAGACTATAAAAGAAAGGATAGATATGTTATTCCTGAACAAGATAATGTCATGGAAAGTGTAAAATAGTCATCCTGAATAGGCAGGACAAGGGGGGGGGTGGAAGGGAAGAGGTAGTACACTGAAACTTATTACTCCTTGGATCTCTGAAAGTCCTTCTTCACAGAAATAGATGAGGCCCAAGGAATTGTCTACTGGCATTGATGGTGCTGGAAGAATCCACAAAGGCATTCAGAAGGACATGGGGCAGGTAGAAAAAGGTAAGGATTGAGGAGAAAGTGAGAGAATGCTAAATGAACCAAAAAAGCAGACCAAATAAGCTTATTGATTTCTTTTACCATTAAGGAAATATAATGTAAGGAATTGCATAACCTTTCCAGCAATGCAGTTGGCATTGCCATAACATTCAGGTCTATATTAGTTCATCGAAGTTTTATTTCCTTGAATACCTAATCTTTGACCCCTTTACATCGAACATCCATTCATTGAATGTTCACATCAGTGAACAGTTTTCATAGGGAAGGGAATTACTTATCCCCCACAGTGATTGTCACACACACTACATTATTTCAAATCCACCAAGGTGGGGGGCTACACATCCCACACCCCTGTACTTATATATACCAACTCTGAGATTGCACTACAGTGGGGAAAAGGACAAATTTCTAATTATGGCCAACTAACTCCCTTCCCTATGAAAACTGTTCACTGATATGAAGATTCGATGAACGGACATTTGATATAAAGGGGTCGATGATTAGGTATTCTTGGAAGTAAAACTTCGATGAAGTAATACTGACTCTAACATTCAGCTTCATTTCTTGATGAGCTCAGCTACAAGTATGAGATTGTTGCGTTATTCATTTATATTCATGCACTCTTTTGATATCCTCATTAGGTCCTCGGCTTAGCAACACCAGCACCTTATCATGCCACTGTATTATGAAATATTACTTATTTATTTTTCCTTTGTTGACTGAGTTAAGTAAATTAGTCCATGGTCCCTTTTCAGACATGATCCAGGTGCAGTTTTCACAAGTTGTTACAGAGATAACTGAATGACTATGTCATAGATAATTTTGAAATGAGCGTAAGAGAGTTAGCTCTATACCTCATTCACTATAACCTCAGCCTTCTTGGATTTATTTTCTTCTCATACCCTTCTACTGCTGCTCAGCCCTAATATGTCTGTCCTGCTGTTTTGTACACCTGACTTTTATATCTCCTAATTCCTCCTCTGCACAGTGTATTCTGCACCATTACTACATCATTTTATTTATATATTTATTTTATTTTACATTTGTTGACCGGGCTAGTCTAACTGGATACATATCCATTTTCAGTAGAGGCCTGGGGAGAAAAGCTCCACAAAACTTATAAGATATATGAAGAAACATATTAAGAAACATACGAGAATACATACATAGATACAAATACATACATGCATACAAGCATATAAAATAATAAAAAAACAGATCAAATCCGAGATACAAATAAAGAAAACTGACATTAGCAGAATGTTACATCCTTTAGGTAACAAATTTAAAAAAAAACAGTTTTCAAAGTTAGTCATGGCTAATAGTAGTCATGACTAGCATGATAAGTCAATTAGTAATAAAGGTTATCATCATCATGAACCCCCTTTTTCCCATTTTCTGCATGGGATCAGGTTGTGGTATCAACTGTTGCCATTTCTCTCTATTCAATACCATTCTCCTACCTTCAACACTCGTGCCTGACTGTTACAGGTCTTCTCTCACACAGTCCATCCATCCTGGTTGCAGGATGCCTTTGTTTCCTCTTGCCTTCTTCCTGTCTGTCCTAATTCTTCTTTATCAGATTACTGTTTTTCTGCACATGTGCCTAAACCTCTGTAATCTGTTCTCTTTGACCTTTTCAGCATTTGAATCTACTTTGGCTTCTGCTCTTATGTCCTTATTTCTTCATCTGTCCCAGAGTATGCATCCTACCACTCATCTGAGGCACTTCATGACTCCATCACCTTTAGCTTCCTCAACTGCTCTGCCTTTACTGCCCAGGTGTCTGTACCATATGGTGGTACTGTTCACATCACTGTTTTGTACCCCTTACTTTTCAGCTTCTTTGGCATTTCACTATTATATGCTACACATAACACTCTATGTCAGTTGGCTGCAGCCCCTCTTATTCTAGCTTTAACCTCCTCATTCAAACTTCCCTTCTCCTCAACTGCCCCTCCCAGGTACTTGATGCTGTTAACCTCTTCCACTATTTTCCCTTCTATATCAATTCTCATCTTCTCATTTCTTCCATTTGCTGCCATTACAACTGCCTTATCTGTACTCAGTTTCATCCCATGTGGTTTTAGTTTTGCATTTTATTCCCCTGTCCTTTGCTGAAGCTCTTGCTGAGAGTCTGCTTGTAATGCCACATCATCTGCATACAGCAACTTTGTTAATCTGTCCCCTCAAACCTGTTTGCTAATGTAGTCCATCAACAGTATGACTGGTAGTAGGCTCAGAGCTGAACCCTGATGCGCACCCACCCTCACTAGGAACCTCTCTGTGAGAATGAATGCTGTTTGTACTTGAGTCATTGGGTCCTTGTTCACAGCTTGCACTAATTCTACTAATGTTTCTTGGAATTTGAACCACTGCAGAACTGCCCAAATCAGTTTCTTGGGACCTTGTTCAAATCTAGGAATGCCCAGTTGGGCTGCTTCCTCATTTCTAGCTTCTTCTCAAGAATCTGCCTCACTCACTGCAAACATTTGGTCAGTTGTGTTACATCCTGATCTCATTCCAAACTGCTCATCTCCCATCTTAATTTCCACTACTCTGTGTATTTGTTTACTAGTCACCCTCTTCAGAACTCACATGCAGTGTGACCGAAATTTGGTTCTGTACTCCCCACAGTTGTGAATGTCCCATTTGTTCTTTAACGCTAGTATGCTTATTCTCCAGCAATCTAGGATATGCCTTTCTTTCCATACTGCTATGAGTCCCCTCAAAAACCATTTCTCCCCTATCTCACCCAACATTTTTTATCATATGTGATGTGGCCTCATCTGAGCCTGCTGCTTTCCCTGACTTACTTTTCCTTAGTGCTGTTCATACTTTTTGGTGGGTTTCCCCTCTTCTCTCATCATAGGCTGTGTCTGGAGCATTACAGCTTCTATGGGATTTTGTTCATTTGGAAGCCGCTGGAAGTACTACTTACATTTACCTTTGATGTCCTTCTACTACATATTCCCCAAATCTGGGGTACTTCCATTCTGCTGTTACTCTGTTCATTACCCCTGCTGCCATTAACAGAAATGCTAACAAATTTCTTTCCTTGATACAAACAATCTTCTTCCCCACCCAGAGCAAGTATTACTTCCAAAATAACTCCAGTGCAAGTCCCACAACATTCCCCAGATCTTCACAACCTCATCTTATGACTTCTGCCACCTAATATGGAGGCATATGCCTTTGTTCTCCCACACTGTAAACAGTGGTTATGCTGATTAGAATGTTCCCTATTAAACTATATTGCAGACATGAATATCCTGTTGATGAGCTACATATGTATCTCATAAGCAGGGGCAATCACCAAGAATGTCCAGCATACCACTGACATCTCCATATTCCATACACCCTCAGCCATGTTCCAACTTCCACCTGCCAACTTCATTCCATCCTACTTAAGCTTCAAATAAATTTCATAGGGTTAACAATGTGCCAGTGTGAATGCTGCCTCTAGATGATTGTCCCGGTACCCCGACCTATGGCAAAAATGGGAAAAAGGGGTGTGGATGGATGGATATCACCCTCAACCTTCCCTCTTCCTTTCCCTCCATAGCCCCCACTGTAGCAACTTCATAATGTCACTTTCAGTCCCAACCTTCTACCCCTCTTGCACAGGTATCAATACATTTGCTAACTGCCTCCATCAGCTGCATATATTTAAACCACATATCCTCATGCCAACCAGCTCATCAAACACTTGACCCAGCCCTGTCCATCCTTTAATGCATCCTACACATGGACATACCTTTAACAGGTCATTCAGAATCCTTCAAGACCTTCCTTCTTTTTTTAATTTATCCAAGTCTTTTGGGTTTCTAATACCACGACGGGAATGGACCACATTCCTAAGTCAAAGTATGATTAAAGTTTATGAAATTAGTATTGCTTCAGTCTTTGATGTTAGTCACAAGCGCTCTTCCTCCCACTGTTACGTTTCCCATGCCTGTGCACCATTTCTTTACTATCCCAAGGCTTGACAAAGCCCTCCGTCTTTCACATTATCTATATCTTGCCCTTAATATTCATCCTCCTGAAGTAAGGTCCTCTCAGAAATGTTTCCCCTAATTCTCCCTCTCTGTCCATTCTACCTCCTGTCTTTTGTTAGATCTCATCATGTGGCCTACATCTTAAGTTACCATATATCTCTGGACAATTCAGAAATCAACTTTGCTGACCTCTGCACATACTCTATACTGCCCGGTTTTAGAGTGAACACTAGCTGAATTTCCCACAAATTAAGGGAAAAGGAAGCAATTTTATATTTGGCTCCTTTCCCCTTCCCCCCAAAATCAAATCCCTATTTTTTCCTAGTTTGCTCATTATTCATCCTGATCCCTGGCACGCTAGGAGACCAGGATGGGGACATGAAAGCTGGAGATCATGAGTGTCATCCTATAGGGCTTAAGAGAAGTTTTTGCATTCTCCTAATACTTCCTGTACAGAAGGAACAATGCAATGTCCACTGTGTTGGACCCGGTGTAAGTACATGCTTCTGCATACCCATGTGTAAAGCTAGACTCAATGGGTAGTCTTTGTCAGGCTGTTGCTCATAAAATTGCAAGTTGCAATGATGCAGTGTTGGCCTTTCCCAATATGGAGCTCTTGTAACAGGGACTTTACCAATACATTTCCCTGGGATGAACTAGCTTAGGTTAGCCAATCATTGTAATCCCTCCTCAGCTGACTCCACCACTGCTTGGGTTTTATTCAAACCTATGTTGTTAGGGAATAGTTACTGTCAAAACTTCAATGCTGTAGACCTGGCACCAGGAGAAAAAAAAGACATTTGGAAGGATACAAATTAGGGAGACAACCATTTAGAAGGAAGACTAGTGTAATATATTAACTACAAAAATAAAAGGATTGGTGTCCTGTGGATAAGGAACATGGGACATTAGTTATTCAGACTGGCAATGAGTAAAAAAAATAAATAAATAAAATGATATGTGATTACTCAGGAATACTGGGTATTTTTCCCCTCACTATGTGCAGCTTCAGGCCTCCATCAGCCAGCACCCTACTGACACATTTATTTATCATTTGGGGTGACAGCCACCTGTGCACATTTGTTCCCTAGTCAGGGCAAGAACCCGCAGGCCATTTGATATGTTTCTGAAACAAGTGTCCTATAAGTCTATTCATTTGCTGTTTGGAATCAAGAGTCGTGTGCCCACCGACTGCCTTTCATATAAGGGTCCCTTCCATCCTTGCCTTAGCTCCTCCCTGTGGCAGTCAGTGGCTTCACTGAAAACATGCAGTGGGACTGTCTGATTGGCTTATATGGTGCACCTGTCCAAATAATTGCTAATGGCAATACCACAACACTCCTTTTGGAGTTAGTATTGCAGGTCCTCACACCTCCTCCCTCTTATCAGGACGGATAAGCTGGCAATGGTCACTTAACTCTAGCTCTCCATTGTCTTGCCCCTTCCAGTGCCTCAGCTGTTATTTGAACCAGAGCCATCTGAGTCTCAGTCAGGGCTTCATCCTTCCCTACCACGGGAATAAGGATATTAGTCATTTTAGAGCATTTGATTGCAGCTATTTAAAAGCAGCAAAGAAAATCTTAATGATAGGTGGCAGGAACTGGGGGTAGAGCACACTGACACTAGACAGAAAAATGGGAGTTGACAACAAATGGGATGGTTAAGTAATACATAAGGATGTGATGAGTTGCTAAAGTGCCATTCTAGTTCATCAGTGCCGCATATATGTCCATATAATAAGAACAAAAATATACGTCAATTTGTGCCTGACAGTGCAACAAAAACATGGTAGAAAATGCATATTGTTAAGAAGCACCCATCACAGTAATCAAGCATAAATAAATAAATTTAATTTAATGGCATAGTTTATTGCTGATTATTCAGTGTACTAATGTCAATTGTATCACTGTCTCCAGTGCCCTTATTTAAAACACTATGTTTTTATATCTTTGCATTTCTTACTCTTTCCAAGGAGTTCACAGGCTCTTTCACTACTCTTCTTCACCAGACCCTATGTAAGGTGTACTAGTTTGTTGTACTCTCCTTCACCAGACCCTACGTAACGTGTACTTGTTTGTTGTACTCTCCTTCACCAGACCCTACATAAGGTGTACTAGTTTGTTGTACTCTTCTTCACCAGACCCTACGTAAGGTGTACTAGTTTGTTGTACTCTCCTTCACCAGACCCTACGTAAGGTGTACTAGTTTGTTGTACTCTCCTTCACCAGACCCTACGTAAGATGTACTAGTTTGTTGTACTCTCCTTCACCAGACCCTACGTAAGGTGTACTAGTTTGTTGTACTCTCCTTCACCAGACCCTACGTAAGGTGTACTAGTTTGTTGTACTCTCCTTTACAAGACCCTACGTAAGGTGTACTAGTTTGTTGTACTCTCCTTCACCAGACCCTACGTAAGGTGTACTAGTTTGTTGTACTCTCCTTCACCAGACCCTCGTAAGGTGTACTAGTTTGTTGTACTCTCCTTCACCAGACCCTACGTAAGGTGTACTAGTTTGTTGTACTCTCCTTCACCAGACCCTACGTAAGGTGTACTAGTTTGTTGTACTCTCCTTCACCAGACCCTACGTAAGGTGTACTAGTTTGTTGTACTCTCCTTCACCAGACCCTACGTAAGGTGTACTAGTTTGTTGTACTCTCCTTCACCAGACCCTACGTAAGGTGTACTAGTTTGTTGTACTCTCCTTCACCAGACCCTACGTAAGGTGTACTAGTTTGTTGTACTCTCCTTCACCAGACCCTACGTAAGGTGTACTAGTTTGTTGTACTCTCCTTCACCAGACCCTACGTAAGGTGTACTAGTTTGTTGTACTCTCCTTCACCAGACCCTACGTAAGGTGTACTAGTTTGTTGTACTCTCCTTCACCAGACCCTACGTAAGGTGTACTAGTTTGTTGTACTCTCCTTCACCAGACCCTACGTAAGGTGTACTAGTTTGTTGTACTCTCCTTCACCAGACCCTACGTGAAGGTGGACTAGTTTGTTGTACTCTCCTTCACTAGACCCTACGTAAGGTGTACTTGTTTGTTGTACTCTCCTTCACCAGACCCTACTTAAGGTGTACTAGTTTGTTGTACTCTCCTTCACCAGACCCTATGTAAGGTGTACTAGTTTGTTGTACTCTCCTTCACCAGACCCTACGTAAGGTGTACTAGTTTGTTGTACTCTCCTTCACCAGACCCTACGTAAGGTGTACTAGTTTGTTGTACTCTCCTTCACCAGACCCTACGTAAGGTGTACTTGTTTGTTGTACTCTCCTTCACTAGACTCTACATAAGGTGTACTAGTTTGTTGTACTCTCCTTCACCAGACCCTATGTAAGGTGTACTAGTTTGTTGTACTCTCCTTCACCAGACCCTACGTAAGGTGTACTAGTTTGTTGTACTCTCCTTCACCAGACCCTATGTAAGGTGTACTAGTTTGTTGTACTCTCCTTCACCAGACCCTACGTAACGTGTACTTATTTGTTGTACTCTCCTTCACCAGACCCTATGTAAGATGTACTAGTTTGTTGTACTTCGTTATGCTTTCCTCATCAGCTGTCTCTCATGCTCCATTTTCCTGATGCTTATTTTGTAATATTCTTCTGCAGATCAAGATTCTCTACCTTCACAAACAATATATCTAGTCATTTCTTATCCAAGATCATTCATCTTTAATCATCAGTCTTAAGCCACCCCTTCACACCACGTAATTACATGCAGCAGTCACTATCAATTATTTAAAATTAATTTATAATCTGCTTCTAGCCCAGTATGTGCACTTAATATCATCATCAGTGCTATACTTTAATTGCAATACCTCTGATTTCTTTGATTATTGCTTTGGCTCGCTACTGAAATATCAGCACTACAAATGCTGAGTGCTAACAGGCAAAAGAAAAATGAAAACACAGGAGAAGAGTGAATCTTGAAAATTACTTTTCTCCTTCAGATTTCTTTTTGCAGTGGGGGTAAGCTCCAGCACCCTCCATATGGGATCAATCTCCCACATATCCTGAACTTATGTATACCAACTTTGAGATTACCGTTCCTTGGAGAAAAGGGAGTATTCTGAGAAATGGCATCTAGGATTTAGTATATGTAAGTCCGTTCTTTTGGCCATTTAATCGCCATATTTTGGTACTCGCTCTAGTGGGTCCTGACATTTCAAAGGATTACCCATTGGTTCACCAATTTTAGCAGAATTCCTGTAGGCATTAAAGTTCATACTAATATACCTCTGTAGGTTACCTCAGTCAAGGAAAATAAATGCAAATTGTTGTATGTTTCTTGGTTTAAGACTGTTCAAGCACAAACATTTTAATAGTTGTTACGTACAACTCATATGAATCTAGATGATGCTTACTGTGCAATATGAGAGTGTACACTGAAAGACTTAAGACACTGTTTACAAAAACATTCTGAATATAAGCTATTTATATTTAGAAATGTTTTACTAAAGACAAACCTTGGGGTAGGACCATTTGATACTCCTCTGCTGTTTGCATTTGTTGATGTGGCAGGCTAGAAAGACAAAAAAATATATATACCAATTATTAGTGTATTTAATTTTTTTACTTTAAACACAAATGAGAATGAAATTATCCAGTATGTCTTTTTTGTTTGTGGAAACATAATTAAACACTTAATATGCAATTCTGTAATTATCTTTTCTGTTTATTTGCATTTTTATGTTTCACTGAATCCCTATTTTACTGTACAGGATATTAGACTATACAATGACTACTATTCTTTTGAATAATTTCTCTGCAAGGAACAGGATCGATAAATGTTTTCTTCCAAGTTAAAAAACAAAAGATCAGTCACTGCCACCAGTCCAACATCCTCTCAATTGATTAATTCGTTTATACGTTTGCAGTCTGTAAAGATTGTTCCTTAAAACGAGAAGAAGGGTAAACAGCCTTCATGCCTTTCCCAACAGAACTGCACTCAAATATGCATTCAGTGTGTCTGATTCTTTCTTCCATTGTGCCCCTCAGGAACTTTAACCTAGGGCCCTGTTTACCAACTTTTCTCTATATCAGTTGTGAGGCATTTGATTTTTATTTTGTTTTATTTTATTTATTGAGACAGTCACAAAAGCCATGGACGAGGGGAAGACGGTGCACACCGCCTATCTTGACCTGGCCAAAGACTTCGACATAATTCCCCACTCGGGCATAATAGATAAACTCTTCCAACTAGGCATCAATCCATATGTTACCAGATGGGTAGCTAACTGGCTCACTCATAGAACCCACCTAGTCAAAATAAGGGAAGCCACCTCAAGCAATAGACCCGTAATGAATGGCATACCCCAGGGTTCAGTCTTGGGGCCTCTGTTATTTGGGATATACTTTTCTGAGGCGCAGGCCAAAATCAGTAGGCTGTGGCTGACCAAGTTTGCAGATGACTGCAAGCTGGACGCTGTCATCAGTTCCCCTAGTGATGTGGATATCCTCCAAGAGGGTCTCACCCAAGCAAATGACTGGTGCCAGAAACATGGCCTCAGGCTGAATACCAAAAAATGCATCATCATCCCCCTTTGGGGAGAGTGATGTCTCCACAAATTATCACATTAATAACAATGTCCTAAGCACGCAATCAGTCGTGAAGGATTTGGGCACCCAAGTTGATAGCAACCTGACTTTTGACCATTACGTTGCTTCCATTGCACTGAAAGCTTTTTACATGGCCCACCTCATAAGTAAGGGTATCTCATCCAGGGATAATGAGGTCATAACATCCCTATATTCTTCTCTTATAAGGCCCAATATTGAGTACAATGCCCCATTCACCATATACCTCACAAAGCACAAGCAGCAGCTGGAGAGACCACAGAGGTTCCTCACCAATAGAATAAAATGCCTCAGAAATCAACCATACACAGACAGGCTAAAAGCCCTGTCCTTCTACTCATTTTCATACAGACTCCTCAGAGGTGACCACTGTCTGGCATACAAGGCCATCTCGGACCCCGACTTGATGGGACTGCTGCATATCAAGTCAAGGTCCACTTGAGTAACCCGCATGAGCGGCCTCAACCTGGTCTATGACATCAATAGGACTTCTTGGCAGGACAGATTTGTGTCCCAGAGACTCCGCCATCTGTGGAATAGACTCCCTCTTCACATCAAGCAGAGTACCTCTTTATCCCTTTTTAAGTGCAACCTGGAAAATTGGATGGGAATCAAAAAATACATCCATGGGATTCCACCCGTGTCCCTTCTGGACAGGGGCATTGGACGCTGGCTTGTCTAAACATGGGCTAAGTTCTTGGCTAGGCTTACAAGGGCCTCAGGGCCAATAGCCTAGTAACTTCCTATGATCTTATGATTTGTTAACCAGGTAAGCCCACTGGACATTGTGTCCCTCTTCAGGGGTGACCTAAGAGCACTGTCTGGTTAAATGACTTGATCAGAATCATGCCTTAATCAGACAGAGGCTAGGAGAATCAAACCCTGGGCTATAGATAGTAGTTCATTAATAACTGTATCCATTAACCCTGATCAACCTAAAAACAGAAAGGTCATTACCTTTCACAGGTGTTACAGTTCTGACTTTTGTTGCAGTGCATCAGACCTCTGCAAAGACGCTAGCAACTACTGGCTACCTGGTTTACACTTTTTTATATCTAGTACATTTTTTGCACCTAGGATCATCTCATCAAATGGGTCCAATGAGACACCCATCCTTTGATGGGATGAAACCTCAATCATTAACCTACACTTTGCCATCTCTCTGTTCATTGCTAATGTCTGGATAATATGCATTAACACCTGATGGTGGATTCTCTACTTCCATAGGATGAAGTCGTACTATCCACTGGAAGAGCCTGCAGTGGGACACAAGACAGTCTAGATGAAGCTAAAGGTCAACAGTGATCAATCAGCTGAGATGACCTACCAATGAGCTGCGACAAGCCACAATACATTTTTCCTGTTCCAAGGTTCAGGTCAGAGGTCATACATGCATGGCTACATTGTTTTGCTCTCAAGTGCACATAATTTAAAAAAATAAATAAATAAATGTATATATATATATATATATATATATATATATATATATATATATGTATATATGTGTGCATACATTAATATGCATACTTCTTCAACTTGCACTCATTAGTGGTCATATGTATCTTCAACCACCATGTGAAACTTAACTTTTATAGATTCATAGATTACAGAATCATAGATATTCCAAGGCTACTGAGTTTCGTGACCATTTTTAAACAGGAACAGCAGCAGCCAAACAGCAAAAGGTGTTATCCAAGGCAAACAAATAAATAGAACACCAATAGAACCAGCAGAAGACCGAGCCTTTTAGTGTAAAAACTCTTTTAATCACTATTTGTTAGAACAACTTCATCAGAAAAAATGTGTTTTATTTATTTATTCATGACCATTTTTGCCTTGCCAAAACCCTCCCTCAGGCAGCACCTCTTTTCTCCAGGAGGGCCATATGGGTCTGCCCTGGAGTAAATTTGTGAATACCTATCCAGTCATCCAGTTTATATTTAAAGGAAGATAGCAAATCACACTGCAGGTGACATTTATTCTAGAGGTTTGCGAGACACTGGATTATAAACCTGCCCCTCTGTCATGTTTTATATATATATCTGTTGGTGAAGATTTAGATCTCTAGTTTTTATACTGGTGGAGATACTGGACTTGCATATAATCAGGATGTATGACGATTACGGATCTAATGGCACAGTAAACAAGACGGAGATCTGCTCTCAAAAGTCTCTAAGATGTTGAATAAATGAATAAAGCTTCTAGCCTCTCATGGTAGCTCACTGACTTTAGCCCTGTGATGTTTTTGGTTAGGAACCCTTGGGGTCTATCTAATTGTTTGATATGCTTAGTCAGATGCATCCCAAAGATTGTGCTGTACTTGACATGTGGCCTGATCAATGCTGACTATAATCAAGTGATTACCTATTTAGATCATGATGATATTCCTTTGGTAATTAGCTGGGATAAACAAAAGGATTTCCTGGCAACTTTTGTTACATGATGATCAAAAGGGAAGGAGATATCAACTCATGTACTTAAGTCCCTAAGAACATTTTTGATTTTTAGAGGTTTTGTTGTCTGGACAGTTTGAGAGGAGGGGTCCACTACACTGTTTATCATTAGTTTGAGCCCACTTTTAGTACACCAAGAGTTTACTAGGGAGAGTTCATTCTGGAGGGTTTGGGTGTCACAGGGTGACTTAACAACAACCCCGATTTTGCAATTGTCTGCAAACTTTGTTAGTTAAAGGTCTTGGCTGTCTGCTTGGATATCGGAGAAGTAAAAACATAAAAGGTGAAGTCACAGCACTGAGCCTTGAGGGTCACGTCTGGTCACGTTTCATATTTTCTGGTAAGGCAGCTGTAACTTGCACTGTGTAGGTTCTCACACATGAGTCAGTTTTTTAAAGCATTTTGATTTTTTTATGTCGCCAGCATAAAAAATTATATCAAAGGCCTTAGTAAGGTCAAGGCTAGCAGTGTGTCCTGTATGGCCACCATCTACAACCTCAGCAGCCCTTAATAAATTTACAAGGTTAAATAAACAGGATCTATCTTTCACAACACTGAGCTGTTGTGGGTCAAGTCTAACAAGATTTTTGATAATACAGTTTTATGAGGTCAGTAATAATACATTCAGTGGAACATTTTATTAATTCAGTTACAATATATTCCATGGCACTGCAGATGAGGCTAATAATGCTGATAGGTATGTAATTACCTGAGTCAGATGTAAGGCCACCCTTAGCAAGGGGCATTACCACTGCTGTGTGCCAGTCATCAGGGAAAAAAAGTAGTTAAATTTGAGTTAAACAATTTGAGTATTTTGTCTAAAAGGGCATGTTTAACACTATTAATTAAGCAACCAGGTATTTCGTCATGTCCCATGGAGGAAGTATTTTTGGGCTTCATTAGCAGTTTCAGTAAATGATCTTTAGAGATAATTGAGAGAGTAAAGGATTCAGATATTTATGGGTGTTGAATAGAAGTCTCAGGGGTGATGTTGACATTAAATTTTTTCTCAAGGATATTGGCAGTGTCATTTGGGTCAGAATAGGAGGTCCCATTATGAATCAGTTCTGAGCAATGTGGGGTATTTTTTTTAAGTTTTCTAACTTAGCTAAAATAAGGATGTATAATTATCTGTGGTGTCAGAAGCCAGCCTAGGTTCATGGTCTCCTTTAGTGGACCTCATAGTATTCTTCCTTTGTAGTGCTTTTGATATTATCCTTGAGATGATGGCTTTGGATCTACTAAATAATTTAAAGTGTTTCTTTTGCTGTATAGTATATTAATGGTAGTTGATCACCAGGGTGGTTTGTTTTTGAACCTCCTGTGACAATTAAAACAACTAGGTCAAGAATGCTGTGCCCTGTAGTGGGTTTATTTACCAGCTGCTCAATGAAGTTTTTTTACTGAGTGCAGGAATTTTTTGGGGCATCTCTTGACATTTGAAGTACAGTTGTCCCAGTTTATTGAAGGGTTAAAGTCCCCCAAATGAGGGATTTTTTGAAAATATGGAGCTAATTTAGAACAATAAGGAATTTTACATGGCCATCAGGGGACAACAAAGGTGTTATGTACCAAGCTGATAATTAATACTATCTAGAACTATGTGTAGTTCAATGAATTGTTTGTGAGTGCCAAGGGATCTGCCTAGAGATAATCTGTTCATTGGCAAATACTGAGGCTCAGTCATAGTTGCCATTTGGCCTGAAAGCATGAAGAGTTCAACATTGTGGTATAGACAGTGTGCTCTCTTTAGCCTAGTATATACCTATGAGCCTATGGAAAGCCCAATGGAGTCTTTATAAGCCCTAGCCACACAACCCAACCCAGTTGTGTCCTCTTGTAACATGTGCATCTTAATTGGGGGAGGGGTGTGTGTGTTTATGAGGGACATGTTAGTTAGGAGGTTGCTTAAACGTTATTTGAGGAGGTATGTTAGTTAGAAAATGTTTACTGTTGGCCTTTGTCTGTAAGAGACATAGGAGCCACTCAGAGATTGATTTATAATTACCTCCAATGTTAGTTAGGGAATGTTTACCAATGACCTCTGTTTATAAGAGACACAAGGATCAATGTGGGGATGAATTTACGATTTTTCCATCCAATGATCAAGGTTACATTTGAATAGGGGTAGATATGGACTCTGCTTCACATGGATTGGGAGCCTGTTCCACAGTATGGATATGGGGGATCATTTAAGTCACATATATGTCTCACCAGCATGTTCTATATATGTTAAGCAAAGTTTAAATCTTTGGAGCTAGTGTTTCTGACACTAATCATTTTCAGATGTGCAAAAGCACCATCAGGGCTGGATCTAAGGATACTTTATATGCCAAGTACAGATCACCTCTCAACAACTTGTAGGAGACTGGGTATAAAAACAGGGCTGTAAGGCAATCTGTATAGGACATTGTGTTAATACCCTAGATTCTATTCATGAGGAACCTCTGTGGGCATTCCAACTGTTGCATATGCCTAGTAAGGTACATGCCGAAGGGAGCATTGTACTTAGTGATAGGTCTAATAAGGAGTGAATAGAGAGATACTATAACTTCCTTGGACCTGGATGCCATACTGATACTTTTATGTTAGGTGACAGAATGATTTTTTTACTACCATGTCTACGTGTTTGATCAAAGACCAGATTACTGCCTACATATATTCCCAGATCTATAACTACTGGCTCTCTCTTGGGCGTGTCTAATGAACTGAATAATTTGCCTGGGTAGATGTTTTCCCAAAAAGCAATATAATGCATTTCTTTGCATTGAATTTTAATCTGTGGCTTTGGGAGCAGTTAAATGTCTATGGTATACCCTCTTGCATAATGTTAGTGTTAAGGTGGGATTTATAATAACTTTTAATTTGCAGTTGTCTGCGCACTTGGTGAGCTCAAGGCCCTTGACATTAGCCTTGGCCTCAGAGAAGTAGATGCCAAACAGGAGTGGGCCCAGCACAGTACCCTATGGTACTCCACTGATGACCTGCCTTTTGGTGGAGATGGTCTCACCAATCCTGACTTCTTGGGTCCAACCTGTGAGCCAGTTGGCAATCCAGAGTTATGTAGGGATTTACGCCTACCTCACTCAGTTTGTCCACAATACCCGAGTGGGGTATCATGTTGAATGCCTTGGCAAGGTCTAGGTAGGTGGTGTGCACCATTTTCTCTTCATCTGTTGCCTTGGTTACCTACTCAAAGAAGTCTACTTTGTTAAGTAGGCATGACCTTCTTTGACAAAATCAAACTGGAATGGGTCCAGTGTCTGTGGGTTGCCAATGTCTTTGTTGATCATTTCTATGATAATTTGATGCATGGATTTGCATATTAGATAAATCAGACTAATGGGTCTGTTGTTTCCAGGGTGGGTTGATGATCCACCCTTGTAAAGGGGGATAACCATTGCCATCCTCCATTTGTTTGATATATAGCCTGTTTTGAGGCTGTAGTTGAAAAGTGACTCAAGTGGTCCTGATAGGTCATGTTTTAGGCTATTTAGGTCACAACCTGGGATATTGTTGGGCCCCACTGAGGCTTTGTTTTTAGCCTTAGTGAGCGCCACTGTGACCTGCTCACTGCTGATAGTTGCGGGGGTGGTTATGCTGGTAGGGATTTCAAAAGAGGTGGCGGAGGGAGTGGGGATACAGTTTGAGTTGAATTTGTCAGGCAGCAGATTTGCTATGTCACTTTGCTCAGTGAATGTGGTACCATTTACTACCAGTTCTGTACAGTGTTGCATGTTACCTTTGAGATTTTGGACATAACTGTAGAAGGCCTTGTGGCTGCCTTTAGACTGAGAAGTTATGTTGACCTTGTAAGTAGCCTTTTTGGATTTAATTAGTCCTCTTAGTTTCTTGTTTAGTTTTATTAGTAAACCCTTTTCATTATGACAGTTGCTGTATCTGACTTTGGCCATGACTTTTTTTCTTTTTATTATACATCCTCTTATGATTAGGATTCCACCAGGGTTTTGGGCTTACTTCTCTTAGGTACAACAGCCTCTATACAGCCATTTACATGTTTGTACAGTGTTTCTCTGAATAATTCTGCATAGGCTGTTGTGAATTCTGGGATGGGCATGGCATGGCATTTTGACAATCTGTCACTCAGTAGGATGTAGTTTGCTTTAGAGCAGTTTCAAACTAACAGGTTTTGCTGGGTTTTCCAGTCTGATTTTTATTTCAAATGAGAGAGCTTTGTGATCCAACATCACCAGTGACACACTCTCCCATATTGGTGAGAACAATGTCCCGTATGTTTAAACTTGTGGATAAGTGTGAACTAACTGATAAAGGGTATTTGTGTTAATAAAGTCCAAGAAACATTGTGCCTGAAAATTGGAGGCAGTGTATGTTTCCCAGTCTGTAGAGAGATGGTTAGTCTCCCATGAATAGAATGTTTTGTTGGATGGAGAGTGCTTCCAGTATGTCTAGATAAGAGTTGTGGAATTCATGAGAGATAAATGATGACCTATAGCTTTCTAAGATATGGTGAAGGAATCTAAAGTGATTTTGCATATTAATGAAATCCAGGGTATCATCCTGTTTAACCAACCTTGAGGTGCACTTGCTAATGTAGATTGACACTGGAAGCTAAGCTAATAGTTAAAGCCAGTCATTTTTGTTCATACTGTACCATCCTCCTTGGTGAGGGTAGAATACTGCTCAATGCAAGGCATATACTAGACTGAGATACACATTCAGAGAGGTCCATAATATCTATCTCCATATAATCTAGAGAAATATGTCTCATGTCATTTAGACCACATGAACTAAGATAGACTATACTGTGGTGCATATGTAACTTGATGGATCATTTCTCCAGAATAAGGAACTGATTGTAATATTCTCCTTGTCCAATCTGGTGAGTGGGGCATCTATGGTTGGTTTGTACTATGCAGTCCATATGACAACAGTTCTAGATAAATTGTTTGCTTGCCTGATAGGCTTTGTGTTTGGGGGTCGATTGGGTGTAGGCTTATGGGTGTTGTTTGGTGTTGCTTCTGGTATATGCTTTAGAGATTGCTGAGTATAGACATTTCTATTTGCAGGCTTAGGAGGTATTTGAGGTCTGGAGAACATACTTTTTAATGCCTCAGCATAAGATGGTCTGTGTGTGTGGACATTCTGTGAAGCGGATGCAGTGTGTGTGTTTTTGACAACCTTGTTTGTATGCAAGATTTTTTGCCTCCAAGGACGTTGTGTATGTACATCTCTCACATACTGTGTTGGTTTCTTTAAGGATTAAAAAATTGTTAGTGAACATGAAACAATTACTACATTATCTCAGGAAGCCCGTATCTACCAAGCTGGCTACAGAGACATTTGGAAATTGCATATCCATGCTTATTGGACCTGTATTAGGGTGGGCAATTAGGGTTTGAGGAGTGGGTTTTACAGAGATCTGCTAGGGTGCTCTGTAGGGTTAGGGACTAGAGTTGAATAGTGCTAGGGTATGGTATTAGTATTTTTAGGTTAACTTTATGCAATACATGACTAAATTGCAGGTTACAGTCCTAGTACTAGTTTTATAGGAAAATGTCTGTGTTTTCCAACTCAGACAGACCAGGCCACCACCTACTGCCACTAGATGGAATATCCCAGAGCTTTTAATCTTAAAGTACAAAAAGATTGCTTGAGAGTATATGTTACCAAAAAAACAACTTCAACAAACTAACTAGATAAGGTGATTTCAAATCAATAAGACCAATAGCAAGATGATTTGAACAAATGCAGTAATTCCAGCTTTAAATACAGAAAAATACACAAACAAAACAAGAAATCAGTAGTTGATTTCTAGCTTCTGAAAGTGTGATTTTTAAATAGAAGTACTTAACGTGTACCTGGATGGCACATGATGCAAGGAAATCACTTCAGAGGCACAGGCAGCACCACCAAGTTTTGTGGAGCACTGTGGGAATCAGCCAAGAGCCTCACAAACATGAAACATTTATACAGGCACTTAAAACAAGGGAAACTGCATAGAGTCCCTTTAGCTTGGCCAGAATTGCAGGAATACAACAATTAATTACTAACAAAAATACAGAGTAGCAAATTACACAGTAACATTGCCAATAAAGCTTCTCAAAAGCCCAGTTCTCTGCAATTAGCTAACAGTCTAATATCAGGATACTTGAAAAAGATATAATGTGCAAAAATGAGCATTAAAAACAGTTAAATGAAGTGCTGAGCAGTAAGATAAATCTTTAACTGCCAGGGATGGTACAGGATTTATTCCGGACCCTCTTAGAGTTTGACAAGGATGTTAAGCAGATGTAAGCTTTGTGAAAATGACAGTTTGTAGTAAGGGAGGTTTAAGTCAAGAGCAACACGTTTTGCTGAATTAGCTCTCAGTATTATGCATTATGGAAAACATTGGGTGGGAAAGTATTTAATTAGTTTACAAAGCTAACAATAATAATCAAAGAGGAGGGAGATTACCATAAGGGGTGAAAAACAGAGACACTGGCTTTTAAAATGACAACAACAAAAGGTAAAAGGGTGGGATGGTTTGGGAAATTTCAAGCTTATGAAAGAAGCCAGACAGATCAGATACTAAAACTTATTGTCCACAGTATATCAGGTTAGCATGCGAGTCTAAATGGGAAGGAAAATGTTCTGGACCAGTGATATATAGTTTTAATTAAGCAAAGATCAGTATAGCAATCTGATCAGTAAAACAGATCTGTACAAACCAGAAAAAATAAATCCAAGAGCCTTTACAATATAGCCAAGCAAACCGAGTTTTAGTAATCACATTTAAACGACCTTTCAGTAGCTATACAGTTATGGATGTTTTTGAGATGCAGAAGTGCCTCAAGATAATACAATTTACCATTTCACCTTTTAGCATTAGGGAAAGCCACTTTAATGCTATATGAATGTGTTACTGATATGTTACACTGTATTGTCCATCAACTGGACTCTGCCTAAAAAGGCAGTGGAGGGCAACAAAGGCTTTAGCTAGTATGCAGCAACCTTAAAATGAGAGGTTTAAGCCATCCTTAGTGAAGCAAGCTGGATTGTCAGGCATCTTATCCCATCCCATACTTTCCTGATCCTCCTGGACTGACACCAGCTATGCAATCAACCTTTAAAGTCAGTTATCTTTTCTTTGTATCTAG
The DNA here is from genome assembly GCF_019279795.1 of Protopterus annectens. Taxonomy (NCBI): domain Eukaryota; kingdom Metazoa; phylum Chordata; order Ceratodontiformes; family Protopteridae; genus Protopterus; species Protopterus annectens. The sequence continues at coordinate 312,312,239 of NC_056748.1, forward strand.
ACATCATTCCTGTTGAAGGAAGGATTCTCATTATTAGTGTCTTATGTGCATCTGTTACATGCCTGGAAAGTTCTGATGTGTCCTCGGGGTTCTACATCTGAGGTCATTCCCTGTGTCATGCACCACTGATATATCAGAGTCATATTTGTCAAGGATTTGAGTCCTTAGGACCATTGTAATATCAGAGAGCCTAGCACCTAAAAGATGACTCACTGTAACCCTGTCCTAGACTTGTAAGTGACATTAGTGTGCCTGACAGTCATCAACTGTTGCTGAAATGTTTTTTTTTTTTTTTGCTGCTGTGGTTCAAATTGATAGATTTGGAGTGGTCAGGCTGACTCTTTACTGGAGGTATGCATGAAGTGGATGAGTGGCCAGATTTTTGCTGAGACTTAATCTTCTTATTTCTAGGAGGCACTGCAAGTGATTGTTTTACAGTCTCAGCATAAGACATCTTTGTGCGATTAAGAAAGCATCATGATGGAGGTGTATGAAGCTCACAGGGAAAGTTTATAAGTTTACAACTCTTACAGATAGAATTACCAGTGATGAGTATAAGTTCATTATCTGTGAGCGTAAGCCAATTTGTAAACTGTCTTTGGAGACCTAGTGCTAAAACACTGGCAACAAATGTGAAACTAGCATGCTGACCTTCCATCTTGTCCAGTACTTAGGTGTTTAGAGCAGTAAAGAAGATACAGTCAACAGGGAGGAACTTCCCAATTTAATCCTCTTGTGCTCACCAGTGTGGGCATATAAGATGAGACCAGGAGGCATCACCAAAGACAAACTTATAGTAAGGGCAGGCAACTCAAGAGCCACCAAATTTACAAAAACAAAATGGATTGGTTAAGTGGACACTATTTCTGGTTCTGAGGAATACAGTGGGAAGGCAAATGTATATAAATAGCTTAAGAGGAGAGTCTTCACAAAATGAGAAATATGTGTTTTAACTCACAACAGCCAGTAAACAAGGAGAGTGAGTGAATTATGTTGTTGAATATGGGACAGACAACAGCAGATAAACCAGGTTTAAGAACATTACAACAGGGAATAAGAGCGGGGCAGTTAGCTTTGAGCTAGCCTGATTTACTCACTACATAAGAAACACACTAGGGTTTAATAACAACACATAGACTGCTTAAATGCAAAAATGCAGTGCAATTATTTATTGGAATTACTAATATAGGCCTAATGACTTTTGCTAAAGCAGATACAGTCTGTTAAAATGAACTTGAATACAGACCAAGAAATTAAACATGTTCACTTATCTTTGTTGCTGTATGTGCTGGAACTGTCAGAAAGCAGCAGTAGTTTAAATGAATGCAGCAATAATAGCCTGGGTTGATGTGAACATTTTTAGACATTTAACTCTGTAAATGACTGGTCTGGTACTGCCTTAAAGTAAACCAAATAATGAACTAGCTTGTCTGTCACTCACCACATAAGAAAGAAACTTGAGTTTAATACCAACAATTAGACCACTTAAATGGCAAATATAGGCTAACAACCTTTTAGTTTTGAACTTTTGGTGCCCATCGCCCCCTGCCCTGAAAAGCTTTCCAGTACTCTTTGTCACTTATGGTGGAAAAAGAGACTCCGCTACTGCAGACATAGACCAGCCGCAGGTTGGCAGAGTGACGTAAGTCAGAGAAAATATAATAAATGAAAGGTTTAACTTCAGTCTTGCAGCATATATGTCCATTGCTATTCAAGCAACTTTGAAAGCATTTTTCACATTTCCTTTATATTATTTCTAATACGGAAAAGGTTGTTCACGCTGTTAAAGGTACATAACTCTCTTAGATGAAACCCTGTCACTGAGAGATCAAGTAGCAGTAAGTACATACTCCAGGTCCTGCAATAGCTGCTAGATCAATGAAGATTCATGCACAGGGAGGTATTCTCAGTATATTTATTCAGATACAGTCATGGCCTCGGGTAATCGAAAGGATCGCGTTCAACCTTATTACAAAGTTTGACATCATCCAGCCAAATGACGGACTGCCAGTTTTTGCCAGGTTTCATATAAGCACCTCTAGAATGCAGACAGTTCCTTTCAAGGCCTAATCTGTGGCGCTGCCATCTTATCAGACTTTATTTTTTAACTGGGTGAACCCATTGGATACAAGTGTCCCAGGGGGGACACAGGAGCACTTTCTGGTTAAGTGATTTACTCGGTGTCACATAGTTTATAAATGGAAACTGACTAAAATCAAACCCATTGCTAGAGGATGAAGCTTGCAAACAGTTTATAGCCTTAATATTCTGAGCAAAATAGTGTGACTGCATACCATATCTCCAAATTAAAATATGATTAAGAGCCTGCTCAACTGTCCCTAAGTTTGTTTCCTATTTTTGCCTTGTACCTCATAAGAATTTCTGATTTCTTGGTAAGTCACTAAGGATTGGAGTCATCAATTATACCAGATATTAGAGTGTCATATGTCTTATTATCTAAAAATGCATGCTCATGCAAAACCTGTAGGCTCTCCCTAATGTTTTATTCAGATTAAAATAATGTTTAAAAATTGTACATGATTTTGGTATTGTGTCTCCCAAATTATTTCTGGCTTTGTCCAGAATTATTGAGCAAAGAAGTTGATGAGATATAGTGCTAATCCAAGAATGACTAGTGACTTAAGTCAAAGACATTTTTGTAAGGGAGGGAGAATCATTTAGCCAGAAGTAGTGCTCCATCCTCTGGGATGGATGTGGAATTTTGTGGTAGCTAGGCACCCTCATGGGAAGACTGGAAAGAGGACAATCAGCTACGCACAAGCTGCTTCATTTTAGTAATACGGTCTTGTAGTCGCACACATGGGAACATGTATATGCGGACATTACACAGCCTGAATACATTTAAGGATGATTTTTTCCTATCCAAATTGTAATTAACTGGCACAGAAAAAAATTCCCTCCTCCTGCAGTGGTCTTGCCACCTTCCTCAACTCTGTGAGGGTCAGCTGGGGAAAAGAATAAAGGCCAACAATAAAGTTAGGGGCAAAAAACAATGTGACAGAAAGAAATGCTAGATGAGATTATTTGTAGAGTGTAATTTGCCAAATGGCAGAATTAATCGAAGCACTTGCATGACATCAGACTCTGTCAGAACAATTGAAGAATACTGCTGACTGAATTTAATCGGCAGTCATTTCATTTAACCTAATCTGCATAAATTTAGAAGCATTGCTGTATGTCTGGTTGAATGGCAGTAAGAAAGGATAAACTATGGAGAATGGTTGCATACTTTTCTTTAGCTTCCTGTATGCCATTTTTACCCCATTCACTTTATCCCATAGACTTGTGATGTCTGTACACACCAAGACATGTGCATTTGTTCTGTTCCTTCTGCCCTTGCTTCATCCACCATCATCATCATTCCTCTTTTTCCCATTTCTACATGGGGTCTGGATGTTGTGTCAACTGCCACTATATCTCCTGATTCAGAGTTGCTCTCTTACCTTATTCAACAGTCACGTCTGCCTGTTGCAAATCTTCTATCACACAATCCATCTAGCTCTTGGTTGGATGTCCTCATCTTCTCTTGTCTTCTTCCTCTTTCTTCCAGATTTTCTTTACCAAATAGTCTTTCCCTTTCATGCATGTGAGACCATACCACTGTAATTTGTCATTCTTGATCTTCTCTGCTATTGGGGGATACTTTGACTTTTGCTCTGTTGTCCTCATTTCTTCATTTGCCCTACAGTGTGCATCCTACTACCCATCTCAGGCACTGTATCTCCATCACCTCAAGCTTCCTTAGCTGGTCTGCCTTCATTGTCATACAGAAGCACTGATCACACCACTGTTTTGTGCACCTTACTCTCCAGCCTCGTTGGTATCACTGGCCACACATTATTCCTGACACTTTGTGCCAGATTGCTGCAGTACCTCTGATTCAAGCTTTGACTCCCTTCTCCTTAACCACGCCTCACAGATATTTGAAGCTCTTAATTTGTTTTCCTCTTTTCTCTTCTATTTCAGTTTTCAGCCTCTTCTGATTTTTCCCATTTGCTGTCATGGTCACTGCCTTATCTGCAATCTGTTTCATCGTGTGTGCCTTTAGTCTCACATTCCAGTCCTCTTATCACTTGTTGAAGTTCATATTTAGAACCTGCTTATAGTGCCACATCATCTGCATACAGCAAATTTGTTTATTGACTTTGCTAATGTAGTCTGTCACTAGTACTACCAGGAATGGGTTCAGAGATGAACCCTGCTGCACTACCACTCCCACTGGGAACACTTCTGTGAGCCTGAACACTCTTTGCAGTTGTGTCATTGGGTCCTTGTACACTGCCTGTACTAACTATTCCAAAGTTTCTGAGGACTTTAAGCCATCAAAGGACAGCCCAAATCAGCTTTCTTGGGGCATTGTCATATGCTTTCTCTAAGTCTAGGAATGCCCAATTGGAGTCCTCCTTCATCTTCTGCTCCACTCTATGTCTCATGGCAAGCATTGGGTCAGTGGTACTGCATCTTGGTCTGAATCTGAGCTACTCATCTCCCATCTTACTTTCCAGTATTGCATGTATTTTTTTTATCTACCACCGTCTCAACACATTCATGCTACGTGAGAGGAGTTTGATACATCTGAACTGTCCACAGTTGTGAATGTCCCTTTTGTTCTTGTTCATTGTCACTGAATTGATTATTCTCCAGTCATCTGAGCTATGCTCATTTTCTCCATTCTGCAATGAGTATCTTCAGGAGCCATTTCACTGCTAATGCACTCGACTTCTTGATCATATTTGATATGACTTAATCTGAACCTGCTGCTTCCCCTTTCCTTAGTTCTGTTGACACTTTTTTCCAGGATGAGATCTTTTCCTCTGTTATCATAGGCTTTGAATTGGGGCAGTGCAGCTACTTTGAGGGTTTCTTCATTCAGAAGCTTTTTGAAGCACTCCTTTCTTCTGTATTTGGTGGTGACTGTCTTCTTTATCTTTCTATCATTGCCTGGTAGACCTTCGTTGTGCCATCTACTACATCACTTTCTAAAACTTGGTAGAGTTTCTCTGATGCCATGCTCATTGCCTTTGTTGTTTATCTCTTAGGCTGTTTGTTTGCCGGCCAGTATTCCTTCTTGGCTTGGTTCATATTTTGTATTTCCCACTTCTTCCTGCACTCTTTCTTTAATTTGCTGACTTCATAGACTTCTACATTCCACCACCATCTTTCCTTACGTAAGTTATTTCCATACCTGGTTCTGCCACATATCTGTTCTATAATTTTGACACTCTCTGGCTTCTGCTGAAGCTAATTGTAGCCACCAGTGGTGTGTCAGTGGTGGGGTGGGGGTGGGGGAGTGATGGCTTCACTGAGGATGACTTTGTAATCTTTGATTTTCCTCCACTGCCCTTTTCTTACCAAAAGGAACTCTGTTTGAGGCACATATTGATGACTCTTGCATGTGATCTTGTGACTGTCTCTCTTGGTGAACCATGTATTGACCATATTAAGCCTTTTTGTCAGACAGAAGTATAGAATTGCCTCCCCTTCATTATTCATGTTACCCAATCCATGTAGACTCGTACAGTTTTTGTCTGGTTCTATCTGTCTCAGTATGAGCAATCAGGTAATGATGTTCCCCATTATCACGATCAACTCAGTTTGTCCTGCTTTATCTTGGAGGTGCTACAACTGTTACCTGAATGCCCTTTTTTCCTTGCCATAGCAGCCTTGCTCTAAGGAATACAATGAGATTATGATGATTGCTCTGTTTTTACACTGGAGAATGACTGCTATGAGTCTGTCACTAGCATGGGTCCCTAGTGTAGGTCAGGTCCTCAACCCACTTAGAATCAACAATTAGAACTGACTAATTGGTTTAGTTTCTGGTGTCATTCAAAGGGGATCCAGTATCTGTCAGCCTGGGATGACATGGTCAACAAACATTGATGAAATCAAGATCGATCTTGATTTCTCATATCGTTTTGGATTACTGGTGACTGTTTTTTGGATGCTTTTGCTTTATTTGTTACTAAACATTGATGCTTTGTCAGAGATGGTCTTCATCTGTCACCCCTGGGATTTTGGTTACTGGCTAAGGCTCTTCCCATCCCCATAGTGTCTTTTTAAGCAATGTCACAAGAACAAACTTCCTGATGTAAAAATACCTTCTAAAAACATCCTCAAGGTTATGCTGCTAAATGCTAGGAGTCTAAACCAGAAACTGCACATGCTGGCAGCAGTCTTCACACTGGAAGATGCCGACATTTATGCAGTCACTGAGACCTGGTTTAAGGCTGCGGAGAGCACCCCAGCTGTACCAGGTTACATTTCCTTCTACACATTCAGACCACAGACTGAAGACATGAAAACTAAAGAAGGTGGTGTATCAATATTCATTAAAGATAAATACACCTCTAGATTGGTCAAAGAGCACGATTCCCTTGAATTACTTCAGGTGCAATTGACTGAAGGTAAGACCCCTCTTCAAGTCATTGCCAGCTATAAGGCCCCCCTCCATGAATCAGGACATCCACTCAGCCTACTTGGATCTACTTAAGTCAATCAAGATACAACCAAACACCCTGGTTTTGGGTGACTTTAATTACCATCCATAGACTGGGTAAATTATACATGTCCTAACTCACTTGCCCAAAGGTTCCTGGACTTCTTTAACTCCAATGCCCTGGACCAGTTGGTTGACACACCCACAATGGGGCTCAAACATCCTGAACCTGGTGCTCACCAACATGGGCTATCCCTGGTGAGATCTGACCACAAAACTGTCTCACTAGAAGTAAGCATAATACAAGGGTCTATATTATTCGATCGCTCTAATGAGCGAAAATCCTGGAAATCGAAAACTATATTGTGGGGAGCTGTGCCCCCCATACCCCTCGCTAAATATATATTCCAACTCCAAGATCGCACTACAGTGATGAAAGGGCAAATACTCCAATCTTTACTGTACTGGGATCCCATAGCATTCATCTCGATTTCCGGGATTTTCTCTCATTACAGCGATTGATTAAATGAACTTTCATTCATATAATATAGACCCTAATACAAGACCCCCCCCCCCTTAGCAACAAGTAGTCTAAAAAACTTCTCCAAGGCCAATTACAACAATGTGATGGCATAAATAGCTTCATAGCCCCTTCCCCCACAGATGGAACAGGTACCTATGCTGAGTTATACACCAGTGCTATACACCAGTTGTTTATACAAGCATTTGTACAATTGTATTGACTGTGCTGTACCTGACAGAACCAAAGCAAGATCTTCAAGGAAAAACAAACCTGCCTGGTGGACAACTGCCATTAATAGGCTATACAATAGGAGAAAGAAATTGCTGTCTAAGAGTAGAAAGGAATGATTTCAAAAAAGGAAACACTCCCTCCTCAACTAAAACAAGCAAATAAGACTCCTAGTGAAGTCCACCAAAGCTAACTACAAATCCGAATTAGCTTCCCTAACTAAGGATAACCACAAGACATTCTTTAGTTACATCAAAGGTAAGGCTCAGATTTGTGCTGAATTCATAGTTAATGGTACGATATATATATATATATATATATATATATATATATATGCTGACAGGTTCAGTGAAAACTTCACTCCCCTGTCCCTGCCACATATACCCCAAAGCATCCCTAACTCCTGTCCCCCACCTAGTATCTCCAAGGAGCATGTCTTAAATGCCCTCTCCAAGGCCAAAAACACAGCCTCTATGGGATCAGACAACATCCCGGGCTGTGTTCTACATGGGTTAAAACAGGAATTAGCAACACCATTGAGCATACTTTTCAATCACAGTCTAAGCACTGGCTTTGTCCCAGGAGAATGGAAAACAGCTACTGTCATCCCTTTACACAAAGGGGTTGCATCCATGGACCCCGGGAACTATAGACCCATTAGCCTGACCAGCCTTGTCTGCAAGGCCATGGAAAGATCATCATGGGCCATATTAACAAAGATATAGGAAATCTCCAAAAGCTTGACCCAACCAGTTTGGCTTTGTCAAAGGGAGATCATGCCTGTTAAACTTGGTGGACTTTTTAGAGACAGTCACCAAAGCCCTAGAAGAGGGCAAATCTGTACATACAGCCTACCTAGAGTTAAGCCAAGGCCTTTGACACAATCCTCCACTCAGACATCACTGATAAATTTACCCATCTGGGTATCAACCCATATACTATCAGGTGGGTGGGTTGCAAACTGGATCACTGATAGCGGTCATAATGTCAAAATAGATTCCTCCACCTTCTCCAGCAGACCTGTAATCAGTGGTGTTCCACAGGGATCGGTTCTGGGACCTCTAATGTTCGACTCTACTTCTTCGAAGTACAGGCTAAAACTAAAGTACTGCAGCTGACAAAGTTTGCTGATGACTGCAAACTGGGAGCAATCATTGAAACCCCTAGCAATGTCAACATCCTGCAAGAAGGTCTTACGCAGATTAATGACTGGTGCCAAAGTCATGGTCTTAAACTTAATGCAAAAAAATGCATTATCATCCCCTTCAGCAAGGGTGATGTTCCTGCAAACTACCACATCAGTAGCAATACCCTAAGCACACAGTCAGTGGTGAGAGATCTGGGCACACAGGTTGACAGCAACCTTAACTTCGATCACCATGTCTCCACAGTGGTAAAAAGGGCATTTTATATTGCTCATCTTATAAGTAAGGACATTGCCTCCAGAAAAAAAAGAGGTTATAAACCCCCCTGTACTCTTCCCTCATCAGGCCGATAATAGAGTACAACTCTTCCTTTGGTATGTTCCTTTCCAAACACCTGCAGTAATTGGAAAGCTCACAAAGGTTCTTTACAAGGAAAATTCAGGTCTTCAAGATCTGCCTTATGTAGACAAACTGAAATCATTGTCACTTTACTCTGTGTCATACATACTGTTCAGAGGCACCTGTGCCTTGCATATAAAGCAATCTCTGACACAGCTTTTATGGAAATGCTGCATATTCTCAAGTCAAATGACACACGGGTCACTCACTCAAAGGACCTTAACGTGGTATATGAAATCAACAGAACTTGCTGGAGAGACAGATTTGTCTCACAGAGGTTGTCCCACCTTTGGAACAAGCTTGCTATTCCCTTGTTGGCCCTATTTAAGCATAACTTGGATGACTGGATGGATGGATAACCAGAATTTCACCCCGGGGGGGGGGGGGTCCACCTGTGTCCCTCTTGGACAGGGGCAATAGGTACTGATTTTAGCGTCTGCTTGAAACAGACACCCTTGGGAACACAGGTTGAACTTGGCTAGGCTTGTAAGGGCTCTAGGGTCATTAGCCTAGTAAACTCCTATGATCCTATGAATACCTATGTACTTTTTTTTTGCAACATTACTTGTCATGACTAAATCACTTTAAGCCAGTTTTTTACACCACCAAGTGCCTAATCTTGATGCAGTGTGCAGGGTATGCACAGGTTGTTGTCCATATTCTTTTATTTAGAAGACACTGTGCACCACAGCTGATGCCGAAGGTGATTGGTCTACATGACTCCTCCTTGATAGATAGCACCGAGTCTGGGCTACTGCCCATGACTCCATTCATTTGTGGGTGCACTCTGTTGGCATACCTCTCAAGTTCAAAATGGAAGGTAGGCTTTGAACCTAGTGCAGTTCTTCCTTGAGACAGAAACACCCAGCATGTTTTGGGGCGGTGGAAGGAATTCCAAACAGACATGGAGAGAACATGCAAACTTCACACAGGCCGTGATCAGAGATCAGGATAAAACTCTACATCTGTAAGGTGAAGACCTTAGCCATTATGGCACTTCCCTTCATCCAAAACTTAACTTGACGGGTATGCACCGTCCAAATAAAATGTGCATTTGTTGGTTGAATATGGTACCAAATCCTGTTAGATCATTTCACAGATTTCCAGAAACTGTTCTCTCACCCATGTACCTAACTTCCTCCTCCCAGCTCTTCTACAACCTATTTATTCCATACTTTCCAGCTCTGTCCCTTATGTACCAATATAACTATTACACTCATTTTCCCCTCAACTATTCCACCCCCACATTTCCATTCTTTCCTGTCAGTCTCTATCATTCCTTAATCCTACCTCTTATTACCTCATACAGCAGCCATAAAGCCTAATAGCTCTTAACTTCCTTAAAATATTAAAACACCACTCACATTTCCTTATCAGCTTTCCACCCTTCATACCCAGGCTCTGCTTTCCTTGAACCTCACTTACTTGTGAAATTCTGAAGCTACATCTTCTTCCTTCTCCAATTCAGCTTTACTGTATTATCCATTACTCCCCTCCAGATGAGTCACTGCAAACTTACCCACTTAGTTCCTCATACTTTCCTCCACCTTGCACAAATATGGCATCCTGCCTGATCCCTGTTTTCAGCAGACCACCCTGCCACCACTGAGTAGCACCCTCCCCACTTTACTTGCTAAGTTCACCAAGTTAATGGCTTCAGCATAGCTCACATCTAGCATTCTCTACTCTGTTCTGCTCCTCCAACCTCATCTTTCTTGTTCTCACTCTTATTCCACTCCATCTCCACATGCTTATCTCAAATCATTTGCCATTCTTCAATGTTATCTCATCAGGTGACAGCAGAATAAGTCAAATTAAATACACTTGGTGTGTCAGGGCTATCATCTTAACTACCCAAATTTTTCCATTCAGTGATCTTGGGGATTAAAACAGTCACCTACAATTTATGAATGAAGGCAGTTTGCTTTCTCTGATGAATTACTCATGTCTGGTATTTTTTTCTTCTCTTTTTGGAAATGCAAGACCCAGTACTGCAGGTCTCAACACTTTCAAAAATTAAAGTGCGATTCAGATAAAACAGCAGATTCTCAAATTTACAGTAACAATAACAAAAGCTATTTGTTAACCAGGTAGACCCACTGGACATGGTGTTCTTTTTCAGGGACGACCCGGGAACAATGTCTGGTTAAGTGATTTATTGAAGGTCATATAGTAGGCAAACAATGGCTGAGGGAGTCAAACTCTGTACCACAGGAACTCCAGCTCATGAACTTAATCTTTGCACCAACTGCAAACTTGCTGTTTTTGCAGTGGGTTTCACTCCTGCACATTCTGATGTGCAGCTGTGCCTACAGTCTTGGTAGTACTCTGAGAAAGTCTTGATCTGTATATGATTGTTTTTATGGTCCTTGGAATTTGAACAGAAGCCCATAGTTTCATGCTTTAGCAGATTTGTTTTCTTCTTTGGGAGTAACACAACCACTTCTTCCTGGCTTACTCTTAGTTTGCTTGCCCTTCCATTATTTCTCTGTAGACCACTAGTAACACACCCACCACTTCCATACAAATCAGGTTCTAAAACTCCAGTGGAAACCTGTCTTTCAAGGAGCCTTCCCTAGTTCAGAGCCATAGCAAGGGCATGATAAGGTGGCATCTGTCCCATGTGCTAGGAGTTCAGTTCCTGATCTATCCCTGAAGGAATAGCTGCGGTAGCACTGTACTGGTAAAGCATTTAAGCAGCCATGCTCTTAATTGCAGCTGCTTAACTGTCAATGTTTGTTATGAACTTCCTTCTACAGTTTAGCAAAGCTCATTGCAACAGTTTTTGTGATCCTTCCATCCTTGCTACATTTAGTAAGGCACACTGAACAGCATGATTGTTTTTTAATTTTTAACCTCAGTTCTGGTCTGGGTGCCACATGGGGGTATTGCTCAAGGCACAAAATAAGCTAACTTATAGCTCTGCCTCCTTCAAGTGTTTACTTGATTCACCACTTCCTTTCTCCTTATTCTTTAACCACTCCACCTCCTTAATCACCCCATGCCCCAGTTTACCCTTTACATCTATTCCTGCCTTATACAGCTCCTGTTAAAAGTCCAAGAATTATTCCCTAATCTCATGATCTACACATACCTTCTCTTCAATTTATGGTCCTTAGTGTCTCTACTCTACAAGCTTCCCATTCGTTCAACATTCTGGCCAATAATTTTGTCTCTCTCTCTCTCTCTCTCTTTATGTGCTCTCACCCACTACATAGTGCACTTCTGTTCTGGGTCCACTTATGCTAACTTGTGATCCTTCCATCCTTGGATCAGCTATGTCTTCTTCTACTTAAAAACTTCAGTCTCCCCATCAGCCTCTCCTCTATCATCCCTGTATTTTCTACTTATCTCTGCAAACTCATCTGTCTTTAAAATTTGTCCCTTTCCTCCATCTTTTATTTTCACAGTACCCATGACCCTTCAATAACTTACAGATTATCACAGGGTCTCCTGTTGCATCTCCCTTCTCATTGAAACTCTCCTACACTTCCCTGCACTACTTCTATCATATTCCCTATGCACCTCCTCTGACCCCTTTCATTGTACCCCCATTCCAATTGTATAAATATTAGTTAATGGTCATAAACATACGTTTGCCCAGTGACAGCACTCATCTCCCCTGCTGTAAACTTGCCCAGAAGAATTCCAGTGTACTGGTCTGTTTGCTTTTTTTTCCTAGACAAAAAACAGACCCTCTCTTGTTAGCCATGTCATACATCAAGTACATCTTCCTTCCCCACACCCTTCTTCATGTCCCTCTAATCGGCCACAGGCATTTCCTTCATACTAAACATTCTGTCCCACTCTTCATTCAACATCACAAAAAAATCTTCCAAACACTACCGTATTCCCTCTCCTTTGTAATCTGTACCATATTTGCATATCATTCTGCACAGATTCTCCTCATATCATTCTGCACAGATTCTCTTCATATCAGTAAGTAGTCCAGTCTAAGCACTGGCTTTGTCCCAGGAGAATGGAAAACAGCTACTGTCATCCCTTTACACAAAGGGGGTTGCATCCATGGACCCCGGGAACTATAGACCCATTAGCCTGACCAGCCTTGTCTGCAAGGCCATGGAAAGATCATCATGGGCCATATTAACAAAGATATAGGAAATCTCCAAAAGCTTGACCCAACCAGTTTGGCTTTGTCAAAGGGAGATCATGCCTGTTAAACTTGGTGGACTTTTTAGAGACAGTCACCAAAGCCCTAGAAGAGGGCAAATCTGTACATACAGCCTACCTAGAGTTAAGCCAAGGCCTTTGACACAATCCTCCACTCAGACATCACTGATAAATTTACCCATCTGGGTATCAACCCATATACTATCAGGTGGGTGGGTTGCAAACTGGATCACTGATAGCGGTCATAATGTCAAAATAGATTCCTCCACCTTCTCCAGCAGACCTGTAATCAGTGGTGTTCCACAGGGATCGGTTCTGGGACCTCTAATGTTCGACTCTACTTCTTGAGTACAGGCTAAAACTAAAGTACTGCAGCTGACAAAGTTTGCTGATGACTGCAAACTGGGAGCAATCATTGAAACCCCTAGCAATGTCAACATCCTGCAAGAAGGTCTTACGCAGATTAATGACTGGTGCCAAAGTCATGGTCTTAAACTTAATGCAAAAAAATGCATTATCATCCCCTTCAGCAAGGGTGATGTTCCTGCAAACTACCACATCAGTAGCAATACCCTAAGCACACAGTCAGTGGTGAGAGATCTGGGCACACAGGTTGACAGCAACCTTAACTTCGATCACCATGTCTCCACAGTGGTAAAAAGGGCATTTTATATTGCTCATCTTATAAGTAAGGACATTGCCTCCAGAAAAAAAAGAGGTTATAAACCCCCCTGTACTCTTCCCTCATCAGGCCGATAATAGAGTACAACTCTTCCTTTGGTATGTTCCTTTCCAAACACCTGCAGTAATTGGAAAGCTCACAAAGGTTCTTTACAAGGAAAATTCAGGTCTTCAAGATCTGCCTTATGTAGACAAACTGAAATCATTGTCACTTTACTCTGTGTCATACATACTGTTCAGAGGCACCTGTGCCTTGCATATAAAGCAATCTCTGACACAGCTTTTATGGAAATGCTGCATATTCTCAAGTCAAATGACACACGGGTCACTCACTCAAAGGACCTTAATGTGGTATATGACAGCAACAGAACTTGCTGGAGAGACAGATTTGTCTCACAGAGGTTGTCCCACCTTTGGAACAAGCTTGCTATTCATGTTAAACAAAGCCCCTTGTTGGCCCTATTTAAGCATAATTTGGATGACTGGATGGATAACCAGAATTTCACCCGGGGGTGGGGGGAGTCCACCTGTGTCCCTCTTGGACAGGGGCAATAGGTACTGATTTTAGCGTCTGCTTGAAACAGACACCCTTGGGAGCACAGGTTGAACTTGGCTAGGCTTGTAAGGGCTCTAGGGTCATTAGCCTAGTAAACTCCTATGATCCTATGAATACCTATGTACTTTATTTTTGCAACATTAGTTGTCATGACTAAATCACTTTAAGCCAGTTGTTTACACCACCAAGTGCCTAATCCTGATGCAGTGTGCAGGGTATGCACAGGTTGTTGTCCATATTCTTTTATTTAGAAGACACTGTGCACCACAGCTGATGCCGAAGGTGATTGGTCTACATGACTCCTCCTTGATAGATAGCACCGAGTCTGGGCTACTGCCCATGACTCCATTCATTTGTGGGTGCACTCTGTTGGCATACCTCTCAAGTTCAAAATGGAAGGTAGGCTTTGAACCTAGTGCAGTTCTTCCTTGAGACAGAAACACCCAGCATGTTTTGGGGCGGTGGAAGGAATTCCAAACAGACATGGAGAGAACATGCAAACTTCACACAGGCCGTGATCAGAGATCAGGATAAAACTCTACATCTGTAAGGTGAAGACCTTAGCCATTATGGCACTTCCCTTCATCCAAAACTTAACTTGATGGGTATGCACCGTCCAAATAAAATGTGCATTTGTTGGTTGAATATGGTACCAAATCCTGTTAGATCATTTCACAGATTTCCAGAAACTGTTCTCTCACCCATGTACCTAACTTCCTCCTCCCAGCTCTTCTACAACCTATTCATTCCATACTTTCCAGCTCTGTCCCTTATGTACATATATAACTATTACACTCATTTTCCCCTCAACTATTCCACCCCCACATTTCCATTCTTTCCTGTCAGTCTCTATCATTCCTTAATCCTACCTCTTATTACCTCATATGGCAGCCATAAAGCCTAATAGCTCTTAACTTCCTTAAAAGATTAAAACACCACTCACATTTCCTTATCAGCTTTCCACCCTTCATACCCAGGCTCTGCTTTCCTTGAACCTCACTTACTTGTGAAATTCCGAAGCTACATCTTCTTCCTTCTCCAATTCAGCTTTACTGTATTATCCATTACTCCCCTCCAGATGAGTCACTGCAAACTTACCCACTTAGTTCCTCATACTTTCCTCCACCTTGCACAAATATGGCATCCTGCCTGATCCCTGTTTTCAGCAGACCACCCTGCCACCACTGAGTAGCACCCTCCCCACTTTACTTGCTAAGTTCACCAAGTTAATGGCTTCAGCATAGCTCACATCTAGCATTCTCTACTCTGTTCTGCTCCTCCAACCTCATCTTTCTTGTTCTCACTCTTATTCCACTCCATCTCCACATGCTTATCTCAAATCATTTGCCATTCTTCAATGTTATCTCATCAGGTGACAGCAGAATAAGTCAAATTAAATACACTTGGTGTGTCAGGGCTATCATCTTAACTACCCAAATTTTTCCATTCAGTGATCTTGGGGATTAAAACAGTCACCTACAATTTATGAATGAAGGCAGTTTGCTTTCTCTGATGAATTACTCATGTCTGGTATTTTTTTCTTCTCTTTTTGGAAATGCAAGACCCAGTACTGCAGGTCTCAACACTTTCAAAAATTAAAGTGCGATTCAGATAAAACAGCAGATTCTCAAATTTACAGTAACAATAACAAAAGCTATTTGTTAACCAGGTAGACCCACTGGACATGGTGTTCTTTTTCAGGGACGACCCGGGAACAATGTCTGGTTAAGTGATTTATTGAAGGTCATATAGTAGGCAAACAATGGCTGAGGGAGTCAAACTCTGTACCACAGGAACTCCAGCTCATGAACTTAATCTTTGCACCAACTGCAAACTTGCTGTTTTTGCAGTGGGTTTCACTCCTGCACATTCTGATGTGCAGCTGTGCCTACAGTCTTGGTAGTACTCTGAGAAAGTCTTGATCTGTATATGATTGTTTTTATGGTCCTTGGAATTTGAACAGAAGCCCATAGTTTCATGCTTTAGCAGATTTGTTTTCTTCTTTGGGAGTAACACAACCACTTCTTCCCTGGCTTACTCTTAGTTTGCTTGCCCTTCCATTATTTCTCTGTAGACCACTAGTAACACACCCACCACTTCCATACAAATCAGGTTCTAAAACTCCAGTGGAAACCTGTCTTTCAAGGAGCCTTCCCTAGTTCAGAGCCATAGCAAGGGCATGATAAGGTGGCATCTGTCCCATGTGCTAGGAGTTCAGTTCCTGATCTATCCCTGAAGGAATAGCTGCGGTAGCACTGTACTGGTAAAGCATTTAAGCAGCCATGCTCTTAATTGCAGCTGCTTAACTGTCAATGTTTGTTATGAACTTCCTTCTACAGTTTAGCAAAGCTCATTGCAACAGTTTTTGTGATCCTTCCATCCTTGCTACATTTAGTAAGGCACACTGAACAGCATGATTGTTTTTTAATTTTTAACCTCAGTTCTGGTCTGGGTGCCACATGGGGGTATTGCTCAAGGCACAAAATAAGCTAACTTATAGCTCTGCCTCCTTCAAGTGTTTACTTGATTCACCACCTCCTTTCTCCTTATTCTCTAACCACTCCACCTCCTTAATCACCCCATGCCCCAGTTTACCCTTTACATCTATCCCTGCCTTATACAGCTCCTGTTAAAAGTCCAAGAATTATTCCCTAATCTCATGATCTACACATACCTTCTCATCAATTTATGGTCCTTAGTGTCTCTACTCTACAAGCTTCCCATTCGTTCAACATTCTGGCCAATAATTTTGTCTCTCTCTCTCTCTCTCTCTCTCTCTTTATGTGCTCTCACCCACTACATAGTGCACTTCTGTTCTGGGTCCACTTATGCTAACTTGTGATCCTTCCATCCTTGGATCAGCTATGCCTTCTTCTACTTAAAAACTTCAGTCTCCCCATCAGTCTCTCCTTTATCATCCCTGTATTTTCTACTTATCTCTGCAAATCACTCATCTGTCTTTAAAACTTGTCCCTTTCCTCCATCTTTTATTTTCACAGTACCCATGACCCTTCAATAACTTTCAGATTATCACAGGGTCTCCTGTTGCATCTCCCTTCTCATTGAAACTCTCCTACACTTCTCTGCACTACTTCTATCATATTCCCTATGCACCTCCTCTGACCCCTTTCATTGTACCCCCATTCCAATTGTATAAATATTAGTTAATGGTCATAAACATACGTTTGCCCAGTGACAGCACTCATATCCCCTGCTGTAAACTTGCCCAGAACAATTCCAGTGTACTGGTCTGTTTGCTTTTTTTTCCTAGACAAAAAACAGACCCTCTCTTGTTAGCCATGTCATACATCAAGTACATCTTCCTTCCCCACACCCTTCTTCATGTCCCTCTAATCGGCCACAGGCATTTCCTTCATACTAAACATTCTGTCCCACTCTTCATTCAACATCACAAAAAAATCTTCCAAACACTACCGTATTCCCTCTCCTTTGTAATCTGTACCATATTTGCATATCATTCTGCACAGATTCTCCTCATATCATTCTGCACAGATTCTCTTCATATCAGTAAGTAGTCCATATACAGCTCAGCAAGCTCCTGCCTGGTGCCCTGCAGAGTTCTACAGCAGCAGAGAGGCAAAAGAGAGACTTTTGAGTGATTAAGTATAATTTTTTCTGCATTTTCTTGTTGCCTTTAGCTAATTCTGCCTAAAACAATGATTTTCTAGAGTTTCTGTGATTTAAAAAGCTTGTTTCAGTTACATATTGTACTTATTTTACTGCCTGCACTTTAACAAAGTCGCTTTTGTGTTTAAATTGCCTGTTTAACTGTTGTAGGCTACACACTAAAGTGTGATAGACATTTCTGTGCATTTAAAGTGTTTTTTTGATTGTATCTGCTTTATTTTCTGAAAAAAAACAAAAAAAAATACTTGTTTTCCCACCTTTCTAAGCTACTATAGTCCAGTTTTCAGGTTAGTGCTGAATTCAGGGCTGTGTTACAAGTTTCTGTGTTTGCCCATACCTTACTTGGATAGAAGGAAGTTTCTCTGTTCATTGTGAGAGATGGAGCTTTGAGCAGCCTTTCTGTCCCTGGAGGAGTGGTTTCAGCCCAGTAATTAGTAGTTTATTGGCCATTTTGGGCTAATTTCTATCTCTTTCATTTCCCTGCTATAAAACCCGCATTTGCAAGGTTTTTGTGCTAGTATACAGCTCAGCAAACTCCTGCCTGGTGCCGTGCAGAGTTCTACAGCAGCAGAGAGACAAAAGAGAGACTTTGGAGTGATTAATATTTTTCTGCATTTTCTTGCTGCCTTTAGCTAATTCCGCCTAAATCGCCTATTTTCTAGAGTTTCTGTGATTTGAAAAGCTTGTTTCAGCTACATATTGTACTTATTTTACTGTCTGCACTTTAACAAAGTCGTTTTTGTGTTTAAATTATTTGTTTAACTGTTGTAGGCTACACACTCAAGTGTGATAGCCATTTTTGTGCATTTAAAGTGTTTTTTGATTGTACCTGCTTTATTTTCTGAAAAAAAAACAAACAAAAAAAACTTGTTTTCTCGCCTTTCTAAGCTAGTATAGTCCAGTTTTCAGGTTAGTGCTGAATTCAGGGCTGTGTTACAAGTTTCTGTGTTTGCCCATACCTTACTTGGATAGAAGGAAGTTTCTCTGTTCAGTGTGAGAGAGGGAGCTTTGAGCAGCCTATCTGTCCCTGGAGGAGTGGTTTCAGCCCAGAAACTAGTAGATTATTGGCCATTTTGAGCTAATTTCTATCTCTTTCATTTCCCTGCTATAAAACCTGCATTTCCAAGGTTTTGCATGCTGGGCAGCGATGGTTAGCTAGGGTATAAATATTCCCGGCTCCACAAAGTCTACTGTTCAATTTTTCCCTTGGAACTAGACAAACTTTCAACTTAAGCACTCAAACCATTCACTTCTCATACCGGCACTTGCTCAAAACTCATAGCAAGTACTAATAAACCTTAACACTAGACCCCCCCTATACTGTAGAGAAGGACAAGGCTCTCTATTCGACCTTACCAGCCAATCAGTAAAACAGTTCACTGTACCTATCCAGGCATGTCCAAAGGGCAGTTTCAGGTGTACTCTCTGGTCCATCTGGTGAATCTGGGCATTTTGAGGCAATGTTAGAATTGCCTCATGAACACAGACAACCCTCTCCTCCTTTCACCAAACACTAATGCATGTGAGAGATGCAATTATACAACCAAACTGGAGGCTAAGCCCTCTCAACCCAAGATTGGACCAGGCAGTCAAGAGGAGAAGGTAATTACTTGCATCACTCCACCAGTCTCACATAGACCTATGAAACCAGCACTGGCAAAAAAACACATAAATACACGAAAACATACTTGGAGCTCTAAATAAATCTGCAGAAGCAACAGAGACCTCCAAAGCAGACATCCAAGCAACCTCCACCCCCCAACACAAACCATGAAACACATACTTCACAAAACCAGTGTGCCACACAATCACAGCCCTTAAGGCAAAATAACATACCCAACACACTAGTAATAGGTGACTCTATAGTCAGGCACACTGACATCCCACTCACTAGGCTGAACAGGGAGAAGGTTACTGTTAGCTGCCTGTCGGGTGTCAGGATCCGCCACAAAACATAAGCACTCAGGTCACTCCAGAACAAGTACAGATCTGACTCTGTCATTGTCCATGTTGATGTGAATGACCTAAGCCATACCTCCCTGGACTACATGAAAAGAGACATGGAGGAGCTTTCTGATCACATAGCCCAGGCCGGTATGACCCTGACCCTGAGTAGCATCCTGCCCTCACCAAGAATGATACCACAGTATAGAGAAAAAAATGATCAATTTCAACAATTGGCTAAGCTTCTGATGTCATTCAAAGGGGATCCAGTGTCTGTCAGCCTGGGATGACATGCTCGACAAGCCATGCTGCTTCACTAGAGATGGCTTGCACCTGTCACCCTTAGGCTTTCGAATACTGGCCAAGGCTCTTGCCACCCCCCATAGTGCCTTTTTTAGGCAAGGCTCAAAAGACAAATCCACCACCGTAAATAGCACAAGTAACAAAAAACTGAGGGTAATGCTACTCAATGCCAGAAGTCTAAACCTCAAAATGCATGCACTCGAGGCACTCCTCAGTATGGAGAAAATCGATATATGTGCAGTAACAGAAACCTAGTTTAAGGCTCCAGAGAGCACCCCAGCACTACCAGGCTACAACTCATACCATACATTTCGGACACAAAACCCGGACCGAAATACAAAAGGCGGGGGAGTATCCATATTCATCAAAGATACCCACACCTCCAGGTTAGTGGCACAGCACGATGCATCAGAAGTCATCCACATGCAACTAACAATGGGCAAAACTTCTATTCAAATTATAGCTTGCTACAGATCATCCACCATGTCCCAGGACCCCCACTCCACATTCCAGGAAACACTGGGAAACATAAAGGTCCTACCAAACACCCTGATATTGGGTGATTTCAATTACCAAAACATTAACTGGGAGAACTACTCAAGTACAAACTCCCTTGCCCAACATTTCAAACACCCTGGATCAACTGGTCAACACCCCCACCAGAGGTGACAACATATTGGACCTGGTTATCACCAACATGGGTGACCTTTGTTTCACACTGGAGGTCAACCCCTTGCTGGTTAAATCTGACCATAAACTAATCCCTCTGGATATCCACATTCTGCCACCACCGCCGGTCAAATAAACCACCGTGAAAAACTTTTCAAAAGAAAACTTCACGTTACTTAAGACCGAGGTGGGAAATTTCAAGCCCTCATGCTAAAGGATAACGCTGTCCAAGCTGCAAAATCCTTTACTAATGCACTCTAAAGGCACATTCAATAATTCATGGGTTGTGCTATCCCAAAAAAAACCAAGACTCACTCCTCCAAGAAAAGGAAACCAGTCTGGTAGACCCCTGCCATAAACAAGCTATACAATAGAAGGAGGAAACTAGTACAGAAAAGAGTAAAATCCCAAGAAGGGAAGATATCCCTGATCAGTATCAGCAAGAAACTATGTTCCCTCATAAAATCATCCAAGGCTAGCTTCGAAAGAAAAATTGCCATGGACTCCAAAGATAACCACATGGCATTCTTTAGCTATGTCAAGAATCTAAGTGACAATTCTCAGATCTGCTTGGAGTTAGTGCAGAATGACACAAAATACACTGAACCGACTGATATAGCCAACATCCTGGCAGACAGGTTCAGTGCAAACATCACCCCCCTCTCAGCCTCAAAGGGGCCCATAACTATACCAGAAGAATGTAGTGCCCCTGAAATCACAGACACTCAGGTTAAAACAGCCCTCTCCAAAAACAAAAACACAGCATCAATGGGACCGTACGGTGTCCCAGGCTGCATCCTACATGAGCTCAAAGATGAACTAACCCCTCAACTAAACACACTCTTTAAACTCAGCCTCTCCACAGGCTATGTGCCCACAGAGTGGCGCACAGCAACGGTTATTCCACTCCAGAAAGGTGGAGCCACAACAGACCCCGGGAACTATTGCCCTATAAGCCTGACTAGCTTGGTCTGCAAAGCTATGGAGTGCATCATCATGGATCTCATTAACAGAAACATTGGAAACCTCCAAACACTGAACCTTACCCAGTTCAGTTTTGTTAAGGGCAGATCATGCCTCCTAAACCTGGTGGACTTCTTTGAGACAGTTACCAAGGCTATAGATGAGGGAAATGTGGTCCACACAGCCTACCTAGACCTTGCAAAGGCCTTCGACACCATTCCCCACTCAGGTATTATAGACAAACTCACCAGCCTGAACATAAACCCCTGTGTCACGAGATGGGTTGCCAATTGGCTCACGGACAGAACCCACATGGTAAGAGTTGCGGGAGCTAGGTCTGACTCTAAACCGGTTACAAGTGGTGTTCCCTAGGGCTCAGTCCTAGGACCCCTGCTGTTTGGCATATACTTCTCAGAGGTACAGACAAGCACAGGAGGACTATGGCTGACCAAGTTCACAGATGACTGCAAACTAGGGGCTATAACTGACTCTCTGGCTGACACAGACATCCTCCAAAAGGGTCTCACTGAGACAGATAACTGGTGTCAAAACCATGGCCTCAAGCTAAACACCAAAAAGTGCATAGTCATTCCCCTTTGGAAAAAACAAAGTACCCACAAACTACCACATAGATGATAGCCCCCTAAATACGGAAGACGTAATAAGGGATCTGGGGACCCAAGTAGATAGTAACCTGTTCTTTGATAATCACATTGCCAAAGTGGTTAGAACATCCTTCTATGTGGCCCACCTAATCACAAAAGGGTTTGCATCCATAACGAAAAAGGTCATTGGGCCCCTCTATGCATCACTCACCAGACCCATCATAGAGTACAATGCCCCATTTGGGATGTACCTTACAAGACACCTGCAACAACTGGAAAGACCACAGAAGTACCTCACCAAGACGATCACTGGCCTCAAGCAGATGCCCTATGCAGCTCGACTGAAGAAACTCCAGCTGTACTCGGTTGCATATCGCCTACTCAGAGGTGATCTCTGCCTGACATACAAGGCCATGTCCATCCAAGAATTGATGGACATGCTCCACCTAAAGAAAACTATATCCCCTCAAGCCACATGCTCCAGGGATCTAAACCTAACCACCACAACAATAAATAGGATGTGCTGGAGGGATAGATTCCTGTCCTAGAGATTTCCCATGGTCTGGAACAAGATTACAATCTACATTAGGCAGAGCTCCTCGCTAACCCTTTTCAAGAGAAACCTTGACAAGTGGATGGGAAACAGAAAGTTTATCCCAGGGATCACTTCAATGGCTCTGCTGGACAGAGGCACAGGGAACTAATTTAAGGGGGTGGAGAAAGCCAACACATTTGGGCAGATAGCCTAGTACCTACCTATGAACCTATGTTGATGCCAGCATCATGTTACTTTAAATAATTCTAGAACTAAACATCACTGACTTCCTGTCTGTGAGCTTTACTTCCTCCATCCACCATTATCAGTCTCCTGCTAATCACGAGTGCTATGCCATGCTCCTTCTCCTCCTTAGTCATCTGGTTCCACCCTTTCTGTCTGGGCCAGTTCTCCTCTCTCACTACCTTCTCACTGAAGCATTACCCCAATGATACATAAAGCAAAACCACAGCATATAACACTTACTATAAGACAAAACGCAGGAGGTGTCATTATACTGACACAATAAATTAAACAAGGAAATCATGGAAAATAACTGTATTAACTACTGCTACTTGTATTTTCAGACTTCTGTCCCTTGCACATTTTAGCATTCGGTTTCTATGGCAGTCAGTAGGAGGTGGTTTAGATATTGTTGAGAAATAGCCTAAAGACAAGTCAGGAAATGTGAAAGGAATGATGGTGTCCAACATGAAAAGAAGCATATTAGATAGGAAAATGTAGTAAATATATGTGGCATTTCTGAGAAGAGCAGATTTAGGTATGAAACCAGAAAAACAAACACACATATTTACAGAGGAATGCACACACACACACACACACACACACACACACACACACACACACACACACACACACACACACACACACACACACACAAAGACACACACAAAACTCTTCTTTTGAGTTACTTCTGAAGCTTGATTTCCAGAGAATGGCTTCCTGATAACTGTCTTTGAATGAGACATACCACTTTTTTTACCTTATTGAACTGAGGTGGAAAACTTCTTTGATTGTTGGTCTGAGTAGGATTGGTTCTTGGATTATTGACTTGTGGCTGGTTTCTATTTGGCGTATGTTGCACATTATTTTCTGCCCTGTGGATAAAGCAGAATTGTTTTCAGAACTGGGATTATAAAATGTACAACATAAAATAGCACATTCTTTGTTCTAAAGGACTTGCACTAGTTTTGTTTACTAGTGAGCATCTTCTTACAGTAACAGCTATATTTCAGCAGATTATGCATGTAAAATGATTATCTTTTGATGAAAATGACTATACAAATATTGCTAAGTATCAGCACTGCTGACAAAAGACCGGTTTCCATAAAGGGCCGTTATTACTGGTGAATCTTGCATACAGTAAGTTACGAAATACAAAATTAATAAATGAATAAGCATATGTCATTTTAATACTAGACAGATAAAAAATGCAGCATAGTGTCTCTACATGTTCAGATCAAAATGCACACACACACACGCACACACACACACATGAAGAGGAATTTTTCACAGTTAGACCTCTAGTAGGACCATAAGATTCCTGACTGAGAAATCAATAATCAATGTATGTGAGATGGACTTTGATTTTTTACTTCAGTTCACCATTATGATTCTTAAAAAATATATATTTCTAGTTCAGAAACTACTGTGACACTGTTCCAATATTTACTGTTAAAAATGTACATACATAATTATGCTGTACTGAGCTTACTTAGTTAAACCTTCTTTCTCTTGAATTCATTTGATTAACACAAGAACATTTATAAATATAACATTTATAAATATTGTGTTGAACTTGCAGTTCATGTTGTTAGTGTCCGTGATGCTGAAAGACTCAAAAGTAGCAAAGTGAAATGGGACAGAGACACACACCATCAGTGGTCTGACAGAACTGTAAACCATAGTCTGGATCATTATTTTTAAAAAAGGCAGCATTTTTGAAATGTTGCATGACAAAATATTGAACATACCCTAAAATTAACACAATCATTCATGAGACAAATTTCACCTGAATGACGTAAACATTATATGCGTTATTATTAAGGAGTAAATGTTGATTGCATTACAGATTACAAACTCCATATTTTAGAAACCTCAGCTGGGATCTAAAATGTGAAATGGCTCCATTAAGCACTGCACCATTATGTCACCCTAACATAGACTGTAATATAACAATGTGTTCATCCCTCAGCCTGTAGGCAAGAATTCATCCTACACTTATTTCAGCAGTGACCCTTGGCCTGTTACACCCATTCTGCACTATGGAATTGGTTATGCCTTTACATTTCAAGGGATTTGCACATATCAGAAGGACAGTGGTGGAATAGGCTAGATGTTAAGGTGCCCTCTAAGCTTAATTATTTATTTTCTATTCTTCCAGTATTTAAACATTAGCCTTTGTTTAACAATTAGTGACAGCAAAGTTTTACTACAGCTATCTCCTGAAACAATCAAGTAACTAAAGAAGTTTATACAACATACCAACACATACTCCAAATTAGTTAAGCATTGATAGAATTACTAATATATAGATTTTAATTGCTACTTTTAAGTTATTACTATTGTAAAGCAAAATGAAGGGTATTATTTAACTACAGCTACCCTGTAAAACAGGTAATGTATCTTAAGTTTGCATTCAGATAGAACAAGCTATTTTGGTAATCTGTTTTTATTAATTCTGTTTGTAAGGGGGCTAATGCCCCCTTCATAAGCCCTCTAAGCTAATTCTAAAGGTGAAGATGTTAAAAAGGCACGAATTCCTGTGCTGCTTGACGATATGTATCCAAAAATACAAGGTGTTCATTCTGAAAGTCATGCAACTAATGTGACTGTCTGATTCTCAATACATTTTATGTGAGATGCTGGTATTGTACAATTTTCTCAAAGTGATTTTTATGTTTGTAGTACCTATTTAAGTAGGATAACTATTTAAATATTTGAATTTGAAGTGCAAGTAAGCTTCAAAAAGCACATTTTGAAGCAATAATTCACTAAGACCTAGTCATGCTTTTGCTACATTCGTGGCTAATCATTTACTGTGTATCACTCCAATACTTTATCCAGGGTCTATATCACAAGATCAAAGCTTTAGGTCGCCGAATAACTGAAGCTCGATCACTAAATATCGAAGTCCAAAAACACAAATGGCTGTTTTCACACAGGAAAACAATTCATTTGGCCATTATGCGGATATTGCCCTTTTCTACAATGTAGAGTAATCTCAGAGTTGGTATATTTAGTTGGGGGGATGTGGGGGTGGAGCCCCCCACTTGATTTGTGTTTAATGCTTTTTATTTTTGATTTGGACAACAGAATTGTTTCCCTGTGTGGAAACAGCCATTCATGATTTTTGGACTTCAATATTTAGTGATCGAGCTTTAGGTATTTGACAACCTAAAGCTTCGATCTTAGGTTCATAGGTTCATAGGTAGGTACTAGGCTATCGGCCCAAGGGCCTACGTAAGCCTAGCCAACAAGGTTCCCTGGCTTACACCACCCAAGAAAGTTATTTTCCTGTGCCACTGTCGAGCAGAGACACAGAAGTGATCCCCAGGGTGTATTTCCTATTTCCCATCCACTCATCAAGATTTTTCTTGAAGAGTGCTAATGAAGAACTTTGCTTGACATAGATGGGTAGGCTGTTCCAGAGTATGGGAAGTCTCTGGGACAGGAATCTATCCCTATAGCATGTCCTGTTTATTGTGGTGACAAGGTTTAGGTCCCTGGAGTGTGTAGCTCAGAGGGATTTGGATTTTTTTAGGTGTAGCATGTCCAACAGCTCTGGGTTTGACATAGCTTTATATGTTAGGCAGAGATCACCTCGGAGTAGGTGATATGCTACGGAGTAAAGCTGGAGTTTTTTGAGGTGGTCAGTGTAAGGCATTTGTTTGAGGCCAGTAATCCTCTTTGTGAGGTACTTCTGTGACCTTTCCAGCTGCTGCAGATGTCTTGTGAGGTACATTCCAAAGGGGCGTTGTACTCTATAATGGGTCTAATGAGTGTCGAGTAGAGGGGAACAATGACCTCTTTTTTCCTGGATGAGAACCCTTTTATGATGAGGTGTGCCACTTAGAAGGACTTCCTGACTACTGTGGCGATGTGACTATCTTGTGATATAGACCCCTTTATCCATGCTATCATACCTACCATACATGCCTCATGAGTGTATAAAACTGCCTGTGATATCATTCAGTACAATTCTCACTGTTATCCATCTGTCCTTATGTCTTAACCTTCTCCCCACATCCTTGCCATAAAATTTTCCATTAATTCTACTCCTCCTTTATCTCCTTGTTTTCTATCCTTCCAGTTAAGTAATTCTCTTCTTCATTTCTACTCTGTCCATTATTTCTCTGAGCTTCTTACAGTTTATTTGAACTTCCTTCTATAAAGTTACTTACACTTAGTAATTATTATTTCAGTTTATATTACATGACTATATAACTGTTTTAGCCTTTATATATCCTAATGTTTTGTACGTCACAGCAACTGTAACTTTCACTGATATGTATTCTATGTTTCATGTAACTACATTTTGTTGGAGCTTTTTTCTTCCCAGGCCTCCTCTTAAAAGTGACTACTTCGACCCTGTCGAACTTTCCCGGTAAACAAATATAAACAAACAAATAAATAATATAATAAATAATTCAACATGAAGTACATAGTTTAAATTAAGCAAGTCCAGTGGCAAATTATTAATAAAAACTGAAAAAAGTAACGGCTTAAGACAGAACCTTGTCATACTCCTGTGGAGAGAGTGCCTCTTTCAGATGTGTTGTGGTCATGCTTATCCATGAATTTTAGGTAAGTTAGAACCATACCTTGCTATGATATGAGCATAGCACTATGATTTTATATTTTAGATTTAGTGTTGCTTCTCTTAAAATGACTGATTTTCTTAATAAAGTCAGACCTATTTAAGCATACATAGATTATTAAATAACTGCAGTTGACACATAACCCATCAACTGTATTCTCGATTTAATGATCAGGTGCAACTTTTTTGTTTTGCACTTGATTTTTTGTAGTAGTTATGTTCTCATGATGTAAAGTGGGCTTTCTTGTTTTAAAATATGTATTTTTTACTTTAATTTCTTCACTGGAACAATATTTATTAATTTTAATAAATGTCTTTTTGTATTTGCTATATATTGAGTTATCCAGCACTCCTGATTGTGCCCTCCTTTAGATGAGATATTAAACTGAATTCACATCTGCCTGAGTTGGTGGCAGCTTAGGTGGATATAAACTATCCTCAAGCACTTATTGAAAAAAGAGTAGGAGTTGCTTCATTTACAAATATCATAATACATCACACCCATTCCATGCTATTTAAATTTCTACAATAGTTACAATATTCACATTTATAATATTTTCAGTACTTTACATCTTCATTTTCACAAACTTTAACATATTTCTTTCTATCCATCATCCTTCTCTACACAACCATTTATTTATTTCAGCCAACATGTCTTCTTCATTCTTACTTTTATTTTACAATTTACAATTCATCACATCTTCTTTTCTATAACAGCAATACTGATACCATCAGCATCTAATCCCATTTATCAACTTTAATTTTTTTTCTTTTTCATATTTTCCATACAATATTATTACCATATTCATATTTTGAAAATCTTCCTACATATACTCATGCTTTATTTTTTATATTTTTCTACTTATGCTCATTTTGAACCCCCCAAAATCATACTTTTTACACTCCAAAATAATGTTTTGCCATTTCTTCTTCATTACAGTCTTTCTATTTCTCTCCTCATATTTTATTCTGCTTTTTATAGGCAACTTATTCAACAACAATCTCCACAAAAAATATCCATCCTCATTAAAATCTTTAAATCTTTCCCTCTGTTTGTATTGCTTTTAACCACATCCCTATGATCTTTTCATGGATATATTAAATAATATTTCTACGTTATTGCCTTATAACAACTTCATCAGTTTTAACATTCTTTAACTTAATCTCTTCATATACTTTTGCCATCATCTTCTCCTTTTTTATTATTTTGTTTTCCTTTTTCATTTTTTATCGTCTATCTTTATCTCACATATATTATTTTCCTTATCAAGCTACATTCCTTCTCTTTCATATTTTAATATCCAAATATATATATATATATATATGTGTCACATATATAAATGGATTATTTAAATGCAAAGGTCCTTCTTCTGTCTTATTATATATAATTCTCAATTTAACTGGATTGAGTCTTGATCTCCAATTAAAATTGAAAAAAACCTCTAACAAATCCTTCTCTATTTTTAGAAAACATATATACTCCCTAAATATCCCAACTTTTTCAGTATATATATATATATATATATATATATATATATATATATATATTTATGTGTTTAACATACATACCTTCATTTCAAAGGATAAATAGAAAGTTTTCCAGCAACTAACTTCTTTATTCCAACCAGAATTGTTCTCTCTTCTGATATTTTCATTCTTTCACCAAATCTGATTTCTAATATATCTAATTTCTAGTAAAATATTTTCCATTTAACTTATTTATTGTACTAAATAATTTAATTTTGTGCTATTTATCCTTAATCCAAATTTACTTATCTCTGTTTCCATCCTTATAACAATTTCCTGTCACAAATACTATATTTTTGTTCAACAATGAAATTATCTACATATGAAAAACATAACAAGTATTACATATTTTTCCATTTCCTATTACATTTCTCATATTTCACCAATACATATTAAATACATACTTACTGGACACGTGTTTCATATCTTTTTCAGTCTTTATTTTCTTTTCTAACCAATCATTTGCCATAATCTTCACCTAAGACATCTCATAACACATCAGTAGTACTTTACTATTTTTCAACCAACCCCATATTCCCCTAAAATATTCCACATTGCCTCATGACTTACTGAGTCACATTCTTTTACTACATCAGATGCAACCAACCTTGCACCTTTATTCTCCCTTAAAATACAATCTATTACTTCTTTTATTATTGCTGACATGTCATTCAAATGTTTTACCTTTACTCCATACACCCCTTCCGCATTGCAATCATCCAAAACAGTCCCTATATTTTTACATTATTTTCATAAATATTCTATAATCAGTATTACCTAGTGTTATTGGTCTCCATTTCTTAATATTGCCATTTTTCTTCCACATAAATGTAATCACCCCAGCACATATATTTCCATCTACTGTCCTTCCTTCTAACCATTCTTTCAGTTTTTCCACAAATATGCCTTTTTCCCTAACACTCAACTCCATATAATGTCCAGAATTTAACCCATCCAAGCCTGGTGCTAATCCATTCTTGATTTTTTTTTATAACCCCTTCCAATTTTTTTCAAATTTAACTCCTTCTAATTAACATTTTATCTGAAATGTACTTTCTACTTTACCCTTTCAACTTCTTCCTTCTTATAGGAACACACACCCAATAAGCTGTAGAAGTCCAGTAAAGGTAGAGCCGAAATGAAGGAATGTAGTTTCATGTTAAAATCCAACACCGATAATACTCAAAGAAAATTTCATCATCTCCATTGAAATCTAAAACATATGCATCATTCCATTCATTGGATGTATCTATCTGTTTAGAAATACCTTGATGGGAGACGAACGAGGCTTCCACTCCCATTATAGGGGCAAATCTATCTGTTCTGCCCTCTGTAACCTCTGTTGTAACTTTCTCAGTTAGGCTAATAGGGTAACCTCTTTCCTTGAACATTTCACACACATCACATTCTACTTGGAAGTAGTTTTCATTGGAAGTCACATGACTAATCCTAATAAGTTGTCCTTTTATAAGGTTTTTTTTCTGACAAAAAGCATGGCCACTAGAAAAATGTAGGTAAGAATTTGAAAAGGTACTCTTTTTGTGTACTCTAGAGGTAAACCTACCATTAACTTTTGTAATATGTACATCTAAATAAATAAGTTCCTGTGTATTAGAACTGTAAGTAAAATCTAAAAATTCTGTTGTACCTTTTAAATATATAAGGAAATCCTTAAACCTTTCTAAACTCTCTGTCCAAAAGATAACAATGTCATCCAAAAAGCGCTTATAAAGAGACAGACAGTTATTAAATTCACTGTTTTCATTCGCTGTCATTTCCATATTAGTTCTTCCTTCTTATACATCATTTCTGAAATGTGTTTTACTATCTTCATAATTTCTTCTTGTTTACATTTTACTACTCCATTTTCACTTACCAATTCATCCATCTTAGGTGAACTTTACTCTTTCTTCCTTCCTTTCTTTATAAAAAATATTTCTGTCTGTACAACCTTTTATATGTTTTCTGTATTTTTCTCATGTAATTTATTTTCTATTTATCTTAAACTAATACTTTCTTTTTCCATTCCTTTCTCAAAATTGTTCATCATGTTTTCATATTCCAATTTATTTCTTTTTTACCCCTCTCTGTATTTCCAAAAAGTATCTTTATATTTCTCTTTAAAGACTACCCACCATTTTTGTATTACTTCCATAAAATATGCTCATTGTCATATGTTCCTTTCATTGTCTACTCTTCTCAGTCCTCTTTCATTTTTTTTACTTACATCCCCCTTTAACCATTTTATTCCTTTACCTTCCTTTATGATTTTTTCATTAAAATCTAAAACAGCCCATGTTGCTCTATGATTTGAAAAAGCTACTCCTTCTACCTCATCAGCCACTTCCTTCATGTCACCTAAATATATAACATAATCTGTGTTTTAAAAATTCTCATTTTGTATGCATACTCTCTACTTTTTTTCCTATCTCACCACTTCTTTTATCACCTATACATCTTGAATTATTTTTACATTTTCTTTTGTTACCTTACAGTTAATGTCCCCCGTCATTACTACTGACGTATTTACTATCGCATATATTTTTTTATTTATTCTAGCACTTTTCTCTTTCTGCGATGTTTGTATATCTATGTATACATTACTATCACCCTCTCACAATTTCCATTTTTCCTGAAGTTATGTATCATTACTTTCCTTGGTATCACAATTGTTACTTCCAATATTTTTCTTCACGTTCTCTTATTAACCCAGAAGATGTTTAATTTTTTTCCATTTGGCATTTTACATGTTACCCAGAATTATACAGCCATAATTTTGGTCTTGTCAAAGACGATTGTAGAATAGTGTTATGTTCCGCTATAGGTTTAGCAGAAGATAGTAAACTATAATTTTCTGCATATTGGACAGGATTGGCAGGCTATGGGGTGGTATGAATGCAACTGATAAAAAAGTGTTGAAGAGAAGGACCAAGTATGGAGGCCTGTAAGACACTTACTGTGACAGGTTTTGGAGTAGAAAGAACATCTAACTAGGGAACTGATGGAGTTTGATCAGAGAGCCAATGAGAAATTCAAGAGTGTCAGATTGCAGATCACACATTCAAGACTGAAGGAAAATGTTACAAAGAGTGGAGAAAATGTGATGCAGTATTTTGTCAGCTGTCTTTGAGAGGTTGTGGAAGAAGGATTCTGGACTATCACTATGGTTACATTTAATAACAATATAGTTTGTGAATGTTAAAACATTTTCTGCACTATGGGAAGGGAGTGTTACAGCCCACGGCATCAGCTCTCACTGTGCTCCAAGGTTGTGGGAGATGACAGCCACCACACCAATCCCTGCCCTTGCGGCTGAGACCCAGGACCCCCTGCTCCTGGCAGAACTGTCGACTGGGCTGGACTTTCCTCAGTGCTGTCTGACCCTGCCCCATGCTAGGCTGGTGGGCTCACCTCAAGTGCCTAGGGTCCATAACAATGTCCCATTCATCCTGTCTTCAAACATGGA
Source organism: Protopterus annectens (assembly GCF_019279795.1). Classification (NCBI taxonomy): domain Eukaryota; kingdom Metazoa; phylum Chordata; order Ceratodontiformes; family Protopteridae; genus Protopterus; species Protopterus annectens. Next base: position 312,344,862 of record NC_056748.1, read on the forward strand.
CCAAGGATTCTAACAGGTGCATGAGTCTGAGGGTGGGCAGAAGACCTCACAGCACAATGAAAGTGAGAGCCAGAGCATGCTGGCTGAAGCGGGATATCCCCGGGCCATCTCACCCGTCCCATCAAGGAGGTGGAGCGTACACACTTTTCTTATACTTTGGAGAGGGCTGGAATGGTACAGTTGGTACAGAAGGTCCTCCTTTAAGGAGGGGGAAAGATGCAATGCTTTCCATATTTGGGGTGCATAACATTTTTGGACTGTTTGACTAAACAGGATTATACAGCATAGACAATGCTATTGGCTGGTGGGTATAGTGGGGCTACTGGGATGGATTATACTACATTGTGGTAATGACCTTTGAAGTTGCACATTATTTCACTGATGGAGAGAATTGGCAGCATAAAAGTGTTTTTTTTTTTTTGCTTACTTTAGTTAGCTGAGAAATTGTTGCCCAGAAGGCATTGGGTTGGTATATATTGACTTACTGTTTGAACTCTCTGAAAGCTTTTGTTGAATTTTTTCCTTACTGAAGTGATACTCCTGGTTAGACTGTGGGTGAGTTTTTAATAGTATTTCTTGTAGTCAAAGTCTCACAGCTGTATTAGGTTTTTTTCTATCTTTAATTAACTAGGACACGTTTTGGTTTTATGCGTTTATGCCTGAGTGAGACTAGTGAGTTTAGAATAATGAGGGAAGCTGCTGAAACAGTGAACAGAATTGTGTAATGATACAAATCTATGTTGGGGCTTAAGGCATTTTTTCATAAAAGGAACAATGGTGCAACGTTTGTAATATGACCTGTTTTTGAGCAATAATGATTTTCTGAGCAGTTGTCTAGAGCAATAACTAGGCTGTGGTGACCTATGGAAAGGGAATAGTGTCAGCAATGGGTTATTCTATCAAGGTTTAAGGTGGGGCAGCCAGTTAACAATGCTTGTATTTTCTCTGAAGACTTGTCTAGTCTACTTGTCATTTATAAGCAGTGCTAGGCTATATGGACTGATAGGGAGGGGTGAGAAAAATGGCCACTGGTTACTGACCAATCAGAATTAAGGTTTCAATGTAGAATTTCCTTGCCAGAAGTATTAGTTGAAAATCATGACAGATACTCCCAGCAGAGGCTTTTGTTGCTGCCTCTTGTATGTATATGCATCAAAAGTGAAGCATTTATGCTTATTAATGCTAACAGAGGATAGTAGAGATCTTGCTTTATTAGTAATTATATAGGGTGTGGAGTAAATTTGATCCAGTTGGACTAGATTATTGCTATGCCAGCACTACTTTTGTTTGTAGTCATAGCTAGGGGCATAATTTCAGTATGTGGTTTATGCCATGTCTCAGCTACAACAATGATGCCTTGAACAATATAGAGAAATCCATCTGTAGTGAGTAGTTATCTTATTACAGTAGCTACTGTGTGGTCTAGGCATTGTCTTGAGGAAGAGTACCTGAAAGGGCAGTCAGGTTAATGGAGGGTGACACTTTTTGGGGAAGTTCCTGGATTGGAGTATACATCTGTATGGGTGGGATATGTACATATATCTGCATGTAAAATGACACATTTTAATATGGATGCTTTGTATTTTACTATGTTGCTATCTTTCATTTGTAGCTTAATGCTAAAGAAGTTGTATGTAGCGGAGGTCGATAAAGAGCTGCTGGGGATATATTTAGGGGGGGCTTTCTTTATATTTAGGAATTTGATACCTGCTTTATTGTACAGTTATAGGGCTGGTGTTATTTGTGTAGTGTTTTATGAAGCAGAGCAATTTCAGCAACATGAACAGCATATAAATCATCTGTCATTGCTTGGGGATGCATCTGGTCTGGGGATGCGTCTGGTCTGGGTGCATAATTTTAGAAAGTACATCTGATTATTTGTTGCTTAATAGTGTGCTATCTTAGCAGATGGGCAAGGAATAGTGAGAGTACTGAGAACTGTTTGAGTGTTAGCTTGGACTGCTTGCAAAGCTAGTAATTTCCAAGTAACTAGACATTTAAATACTTGTCTTGTACTGTAACTTACAAAATGTGCTCAGCCAAAAGTTTTTTTTTTTTAATAGCCTGTAATGTCCTGTCCTTACTCATACATTTATGCCTGAAAAGAGCAGATAGTTTTTCCAGTATAAAATGTATCAGATGAGCATTCAGCTAGGTAAGCTGGAAATATAGTGCTGCATGCAATAAAACTTATAAAAACCTAGTAAATAGAAGGCAAAAAAACATGTTTTTAAGTAATGCTAGCATAGCATACATCAAAGAAATGTTTTCCTTTGGAAATGTGTTAAAATCTGCTTTATCTCTTAGTATGAAGCAGTAGTCATGCACAATATACTGGTTCTATAAAATGTGTTTGCTGTAAAGCCTGTTGCTATGAGAAAGTTAATGTATGTATCTGGCATAGGTCTATATTACATAATCGAAGAGACACTTCTTCGAACACATAATAATTGACACCAAAAGACCGAAATCCCAAAACTGCAAACGGCCACATCTGGGAATTTTTTCCTAAGGAAAAATTTGTGGGGCCGTAAACACAACAGACACGCTTCAAATCTAATTTAAGTGGGGGGCTTCCCCCCCACTATCCCCGGCATGGGGGGCTGTGCCCTTCACCCCCCTAGCTAAATATACCAACTCTGAGATTGCTCTATGTTGGGGAAAAGGGTAAACCCCAGGAATGGCCAACTGAATTCTTTCCCTAGGAAAAAATTTGCAGACGTGGCCGTTCGCAGTTTTCAGATTTCGGTCTTTTGGTTTAGATTATTACGTATTAGAAGAAGTGTCTCTTCGATTATGTAATATAGACCAATCTGGCACATCTTCACAAGTTTTTCTGCATGTTTTGGAGTGATATCAAATATATAAAAATTCTTCAAAATCTACCATATGTATCTTACTTGCTAAAAATTAAAGTATAAGTTCATAACTGCACTCACAAAACACAGACAAAAAAACATAATCCAAAAAACACCCTAGCTCATTTAAAACAACAGAATATATTCATTTGGCTGAAAACATGAAATGCTGAAAATCTCAAAAAGTTAAAAACTCAAAAAACTGAAAACCTATTTAATGTTGATCACATCCCTTGCTAATTATATGTACAAACGCCATGATCATGCAGCAGTAAAAAAAATGGTAAATTCCCATTTTCAACATTTTAAGCTTTTCAGTGTTTTGAAATTTTGAACAAATGTTATGTATTCCAAAACAACAAGCCCAAATGGTTTAAAAGAAAAATACAAGTCACATTTCTCATTCACTTCATTGTAAAAAAAGTAATTTAATATGTGTTCATTTGTACTTTCAATGGCTGTACTATATACTAGACATGTTTTATATTATGTGTTGTTTTGTTTTGTATCTATTGCAGCTTTTCTTCCCAGGCCTCCACTGAAAATAGGCATCTGACCAGTCGGGCTATCCTAGTAAACAAATGTCAAATTAAATAAATAAAATAAATACATTTCTCACACACACACACAAACACACACACACACTACCCGATTATGACCACAACTAGAGAACAAAAAAAATGAGTCAACAGGAAAATATTACTAGCAAAAGAGAACAAATTCCATCTAAACTAAATAAACTAAATAAACTATAACTGAACTGTAAAACTAATAAGTCCTAACATAATTCCTATTACATTAGCCAAAAAATCAACAGACAATACAAGGAAATGACTAATATACATCAAGAAGTTCAATAGAAAACCACTCAAGAGAAATTTGTTTCATAAAACCTGTACTAAGTACCTAAAGCCCTATTCGGTAGAAACTTCTCACTGAAATTAAAAGGGGAACATTACTTTAACATAGAAATTTAGAAAATAGATAAATGCAGGACACAGGTGTCTGATTTGTCTCATATGTGAAATATCTTGTGCTGTAGGCTTCACCACTCATCCTGAAACTCATTCTGTAATCTAACCATACAAAGTACTTCATGTATCGCATACTGGAGCCCCACATGTATTCCACATATTTGTAATATATTACATGTGTACATTTACTGTTGTCAGTGTGGTCTGGATCATGGATGAAAAGCATCTGCAAAGGACCAATTTACTTACCTGATTAACAAATAACTACATTTAAATTAAACTGTGAGTAGTATTCCAGTTAATGCTACTATATTACAATAACTATTTCTCTGTTTTTGCTTTTGGTTGGGGTATCTTCCATGAAAAGTTTGCATTCTCTCCCTAGACTAAGATAGATTTACAAAAATGGCTCCTGTTTCCTCTTACATTCCAAATGCACACAGGTGGCTAAATTGATAATGCTCAAATTTCCCTGTGTGTACAGTGTGCAAGTGAGTGTGAATATGTCTTGCAGGGTCTACTTCGGAGTATCGAAAACCCACTTACTCAAAACCCAAATCATGGAGACAACAACAGTGAAATGGCTCTGCATTGACTCCTCACATCATTACAGGTTACCGATTAAAAGAAGGCAGTTGGCAAACAGCCATAAGATTGCTCCTTTGTCCACTATGGTGAGATCTCAAGAGTTGGTATATTTAGTTAGGGGGTGTGGGGAACACAGCCCCCCACTTGTGTGGGTTCATAGTGTTTTGCTGTGTTTTTTTTTATATTTGGCCAACTGCCTTCTTTCCATGGGTAACATGATGATGTGTGAAGCTGATGAAGTGCCGTTTCACTGTTGTTGTCTCAATGATCTGTGTTTCGAGTAAGTGGGTTTTTGATACTTTGATGTAAACCCTTCTTGCAGTATATTGACTTCTTATCTTGTCCAGGACTGTTTCCTGTAATACAACCAGTGTTTATCAGGATCTGCTCTGTTTCCTTGTGACCATGAACAGGATAAAGTGGACACTATAAATGAATGAATAAATTAATTACTTGATTATTTATAGTCCGTTATAGGACTGTTAATATAAAATTTGTTGTATTGGTTTTTAACAATAAGTTATACGTTTCTTGTTTGAAGAACTGCAGACAGTGTGACAGTAATGTTGCTTTCACATAGGGCACACATACCTGAAAATAGATGGAGAATGGTGGACAAAAGTGTAGGTACCAACATGTAGGACAACCTTTCACTACTTGAAATTCAGGGCAATCTGGGACGAACACTGGTGAGTAGAATTTTTATGTATTATATTGTTGCAACAGTTTTTTTTCCCATGAAGATCTGCTGTTATGTTAACTATTTAATAAATGTATATTGACATATTAACAAACCTTAGTAGGAGGAAGGCAATCAATTCAAAGGTGCACATACTTTTATAAATGTGCTGATACATGCTTTATCCATTTCAGGGTCATGGAGTAACAGAACTTATTCCTATACAAAGTAAGTTCAACATAAGCACACACACTGATCCTGGTTAAGATGAGTCATTTGCAATATTATCACACAGACACACACACACACACACACACACACACACACACACACACACACACACACACACACACACACACACACACACACACACACACACACTCTGCATGCACACCCATGAGAAAACTTGCATGATTGCCTGCTCACTTTCAACATGCCTGTGGAATGTAGGTGAAAAACCAGACAACTGATAACCCCCATGACCTAGACAGAGGGAGGGCATGCAGACTATATAAGTAGGGCACTCTAGCTGAGTAACTGAGGAAAAAAAATCAGAAATGAAATTCTGTGAGGCAGATGTAGCAATGCTAACCACTACGCCACTGCTCTGCAAGCTTTAACTACACAAAACTAATCTCAGTGAGGTGACCCAGTGACATATCTAACTGTTTGTAGGATATTAGTCGCAGAGAAAAAGTGGGGCATTTCTGAGGGACAGAAGCAGTCGGTGTAGGGTCTATCTCCTCATATTACATAGCTAAGTACAAGGTGTTGCCATATAAGCTGTAAGCTTATGGCACAATGGAGAGCTGAGTAAAACGTGAGCAGTATGAATAAAAAGGTTATTATAAAAGTAATAAAGTGGGGTCTCTGGTCTAGTGGTGTGTTTATAGGTTCATAGATTATTACTAGGTTTGTGGGCAATTTTAAGTCTAGCCAATTACCCCATGTGAGAATTAAACCCTGTACCTTGTATCTGTCAGGTAAACACCTTAACCATCATGTCCACCTCCCAATCCTTGGCTATGTGCTTGGCTGAGGAGCCAATGGTGCAAAGCTACCATCTGTGGGATTATAACTGAGCACCTCTAAGTCATAAAACCACATATAAGTAATGATAAGGGAACATGAGCTGGGTTTAGACCATCGTAAGACAGGTTAATTTTACCCTACTGATGATGTGTTGCTGTGATAGTAATCCTGTTCAATATAAGAGGAACCGCAGGTGTGTTAAAAGATACAGGGACACTATTTTAGTTGCCATGGGGAATTGCAGATTGGTTGCTGAAGCACTGATTATTTGCCCTACAAACCAACCATCCTTACCGCTTCCCACCAACAAGTTTTCTTAATATAAATTTGGCAACATAGTTAACATGATATGTAAAGTCATAAGAGTGTTAAAGTTACCTTTATGTTATTCTGACAGCATTACAATGCTAAAATAGAAGAGAGTGAACTGTATGCTACTCTCTGCAAGTCTTTGTGTGTTGTCTAAAGCATGAGTTTGATTTCAATGAAATTAACTCAGAGCCTATGGAAAAAACACCATTACTCTGTTACAGTACACAATGTCTAATATGAAATGTTATTAGTGTCTGTTTTCTCTCCTCTTGTGAATTGGCAACATTACATCTCATCTCATAATGCATTTGGAAATGACAATAGTTTAATGTACTTTCCTTTGAGAACATTTTGTGAAAGAAACATCTTTATGACTACAAACATTATTTAATATAAAATATTAAGAAATAAAATAATATTACTATACATACTTGCATATTTATTTGGTGACACTGTGTGGGCCACTCCTAATAGGTTTGCTCTTGGTCAAATGTATTAATATTAATTTCACTCAGTATATTGGGTACCCTTGGAAGAGCCTTAAAATAGCTGATGAGGGGTTCTGGTGGCAGTGGTAACTACCTTATAGGCTGGACAGAAGGGGGCATAGCTAGTAAACCTGTGCCAGCCTTTCTCAGTTGTGTGTGTGTGTGTGTGTGTGTGTGTGTGTGTGTGTGTGTGTGTGTGTGTGTGTGTGTGTGTGTGTGTGTGTCAGCTACTTGGGCAGAGACACGAAGAACTGGTTGGACAGAGAGAGTGTTGGAGGACTCGGCTTTGAACCCTGGCTAAAGACTCAACTCTATAGCTGTGCCAGTGGGGAGTCTAATTGGGGATCTGGGGAAAGAGAGAGAAAACAGCCTCAGACTGACTGTAGTCTCTGCGTGCTCTTAAGGGAAATTGCACTTGATGCAGAGAGCTGCATCTGGAAATAGTGTGTCTACCTGTTATCCTCCCAGTGAGCATTCCTTGCAGGTGCCAGTAGTGAGGATTGAGGCTGCTTGATTACTGGTCCAGTGGGTCGTCAAATATTTATTGGTATTTTAGTATAAAAAAATCAACTGCTTTTACAGTGTTTTACTGTGCTTATACTGTGCCTTTTCCTACTTTAATACGTTATTTTGCTTTTGCTGCTGTTCTTAAAAGTGTTCAATTACATTTATACTGCTTTTTTTATTACTGCTTATTAGTAGCCTGATTACATTGAGAACATTGTTCTACCGAATTGTTTTTTTTTTTTTTTTTTTTTGCTGTTGTGACTGTGATTTTAAGCACTTTAAATTTCAAATACCTCTGCACTTAGCATGGGCTTGATTCAGTCTTACAGAATCTAGGCTGTCTTGTATCACTTGAGCACAAAAAACAGCTCTTTAGTGAGATACTGAAAGATCTGAGGCATCCATTGTGTCCAACTTACTATAAGTGCCTATTTCTGCTCTTATATGGTACTATTAATTAGTATTTGCATTCTACTGTCTGTTTGAATTGTCAGAACTGTTTTTGGCCACATTTTACTGCATATTGTACAAGTTTGGCTGTAGCATAGCCCATTTCCAGGCTTGCTGTGTCTGGGTCTGTTTTGTAAACTCTGAGAATCAAATTCAAGCCATCCTTGTTGGTGAAGGCCTTTCTGCACCCTTGTGGGAGGAGAGTGCTGTCTAGGTCCCATCTAAACAGGGGCGATTGATCAGTGTGTGTGTCTTTATTTGCTAGTTTGAATTAAAAAGGTTATTTCCATCCTTAGTTGCTAGTTTGACTTAAAAGGATTATTTCTTGTTTTATATAAGCCACGTGTCTGTGCTTCTTGAGTGTAGCACACCATCGTTCACTGCCACATAGCAGTAGTTATCATTGGTGATTATAGTGGCAAACACTTTTACTTGTTACATTTTTCCGTAGCACCTTGCTTGTGGTCCTCCAGAGGTTTTTCTTCGCTCATCTCTACTGTCAGGTAGAACACTAAAGTCTATTCTTAGAGGTTCCAACACACCTCTCACCCACTAGCCACTCCTAAGTGTGACCTCTTTTCCTGACCATATAAATTTACCACACACTATGGATGTACAATTTCCCACAGTTTCTCCAGGCAGCTTGGTCAACATGGGCATCCTGAGACAGTATAGTAACTGCCTCATGTTCACCAACAACTCTCTGCTCCTAGACCACACAAATTCAACTTGTGAGAGATGCAACTATATTAAGAACATTGAATCCACGCTGTCTCACACACCAGTCAGTACGTATGACAATGAGTGGGTCATCAGCATGCACACCTCAACTCCTCATCTGAATATGCGGTGGTCCTCATCAGAAACATACCTAAACACCAGAGACCTCCCAAACACAAATACAAGCTCACTATGCATAATACTTCCACTGCAGAGCACAATACACATAATAGCCCACATACCAGTGTCTCACCTGTCAAGCCCTTGAGGCAAAACACAAAACCAAATATAATAGTCATGGGTGATTCCCTCGTGAGACACATATGTCCCTCTCACCAGGCTGGATAAGGAGAAGGTCACAGTCAGGTGTTAGGATCCACCATATCACACATGCAATCAAGTATCACAACAGCATGTACTACTATGACTCTGTCATAGACCATGTTGGTGTGAACAGCTTGAGAAGTACCTCTGTGGACTATAAGAAGAGAGACATAATTAAGCTCTCGGACTATGTGTCTCAGGTTGGTATGGCCATAGCCTTAAGCAGAATTTTACCTTCACCTAGGATGATGCCTCAATACAAACAGAAAATGATTGACTTCAATAATTGGCTTAGTTTCTGGTGTCATTCCAAGGGCATACAGTATCTGTCAGCCTGTGATGACATGATTGACAGACCTTGATGCTTTGCCAGAGATGGCCTTCATCTGCCACCCTTGGGATTTTGGCTACAGGCCAAGGCTCTTGCCACCCCTATAGTGCCTGTCTTAGGCAGTTTCTCAAGGACAAAATTTTGATGTAAGAACTCCATCTAAGAACAAGCTCAAGGTTTTGCTGATAAATGCTAGGAGACTTAACATGAAACTGCATTCACTGGAAGCAGTTCTCATCTTGGAAGACATAGACATTTATGCGGTCACAGAGACATGGTTCAAGGCTGTGGAGAGCACCCCAGCCATATCAGGCTACATCTCCTTTCACACATTCAAACCACAAACTGAAGGCGTGAAAATTAAAGGAGGTGGTGTATCAATATTCATTAAAGATAAATTTACCGCCAGATTGGTTAGACAGCATAATTCTCTGTAAATACTTTGGGTGCAATTAACTGTTGGTAGGACACCTATTCAAGTCATCGCCAGCTACATGACCCCCTGCCATAAATCAGAATACTACTCTGCCTGTTTGGATCTACTTGAGTCTATCAAGATTCATCTGAACACCATGGTTTTGGGCGACTTTAACTACCCATCCATTGACTGGGGAAGTTACTCATGAGGAAGCTCACTTGCCTAAAGTTTCTTCGACTTCATTAACTCCAGTGCCCTGGATCAGCTAGTTGACACTCCCACAAGGGGTGCCAACATCCTAGATCTGGTGCTTACCAATATGGGAGACCACTGTAGCACTCCCATTGTGAGGTCTTACCTGGTCAGATCTGACTACAAATCAGTCTCATTCGAAGTTATATCACACATGACTCCCCCCCCCCCGCACCACAAACAATACTAAAAAACTTCTCCAAGACAGATTATAACCTCTTACAGGATGGTGTAAATAACTTTACTGCATCTCCTTCATCAGATGGAACTGGCAACTATGCAAGTTCTACACAAATGCTTTATACAAACACCTGAACAACTGGATTGATGCAGACATATCTGTTAGGACCAAAACAAGCTCCTCGAGGTAGAGCAAACCTGTCTGGTGAACAACTGCCATTGAAAGGCTTTACAATCAGAGGAAGACATTGCTGTCTAAGAGTAAGAGGGAGTGAGCTCCAAACTGGAAACACTCCCGCCTCAGCTTAAACATGCAAATAAGACTCCTTGTGAAATCCTCCAAAGCTAACTACAAATTCAGATTAGCTTTCTCAACTAAGGGCAACCATAAGGCATTATTTAGTTATGTCCATAACCTGAAAATAAAGGCTCAGATGTGTGCCAAACTGGTAGTTAATGATAACACATATACTCAGTCTGTAGACATTGCTAACTTGTTAGCCGATAGGTTCTGTGGAAATGTCACTCTCCCTTCCCCGCCACACTTACTCCAAGACATCCCTATCACCAGTCCTATACCCTGTATCTCTAAAGAGCAGGTCATGAACACCCTCTGTAAGGTCAAATACACAGCATCCATGGGACCTGATAACATCCCAGGCTGCAATCTACATGGGCTCAAACAAGAATTAGCAATGCCATTGGGTACTCTCTTCAATCATAGTCTAAGCACTCTCTTCATCCCAGCTGAATTTAAAAAGGCCACCATTATCCCCTTAGACAAAGGTGGTGTTTCCACTGACCCTGGGAACTGTAGAACAATTAACCTGACTAGCCTTATCTGCAAGGCCATGGAGAGAATAATCAATCATAGACCTTCTCAATAAAAACATTAGTAACCTCCAAACGCTTGACCCTACTCAATATGGATTTGTCAAAGGGAGATCATGCCTGTTAAACCTGGTGGACTTCTTCAAGACAGTTACCAAGGCCCTTGATGAGGGGAAATCTGTGCAGACAGCCAACCTAGACTTAGCCATGCCTTTTGACACTATCCCCCACTCAGGCATAATTAACAAACTCAGCCAGCTTGGTATCAACCTGTATATCATTAGATGGGTCACTAACTGGCTCAATGATAGAACCCATATAGTCAAAATAGGAGAATCCACCTCCAACAGAGACCTGCAACCAGTGGTGTTCCACAGGCATCAGTCCTGGTACCGCTACTGTTTAGAATCTATTTCTCCAAAATGTAAGCTGAAACTAAGGTCTGTGGCTGACAAAGATTGCTGATGACAAATTGGGAGCAGTCATAGTATCTCCAGATGATGTCACCATCCTACAAGGCATTCTTACACAAACAAATGACTGCTGCCAAAGTCATGGCCTTAAACTCAGTGCAAAAAATATTATTATCCCTTTCAGTAAGACTGATGTCCCTGCTAAGTACCACATCAGTAACAACACCCTAAGTATGTACTTAGTGGTGAGAGACCTGGGCACACAGGTTGACAGCAACCTTACCTTTGATCACCACGTTTCCACAGAGGTAAGAAAGGCATTCTATATTGCACATCTCATAAGTAAGGGCATTACCTCCAGAAAAAAAAAAAAGTTATTACCTCCCTGTACTCTTCCCTCATCAGGCCAATAATTGAGTACAATGTCCTTTTGGTATGTACCTTTCCAAGCACCTGCAGGAACTGGAGAGATCACAAAGGTTCCTCACAAGGAAAATTTAAGGTCTTCAGCATCTGTCTTATGAGGACCATCTGAAATCACTGTCACTTTTTCTATTTCATACAGACTGCTCATAGGCAATCTCTGCCTTGCATACAAGGCAGTCTTTGACCCTGCTATACTGGAAATGCTGCATACCCATAAGTCAAATGGTACACGGGTTACTCACTCTAATGGCCTTAACCTGGTATGTGACATTAATAGAACATGCTGGAGGGACAGAGTTGTCTCCCAGAGGTTGTCACACCTTTGGAACAGACTCCCGCTTCTTATCAATCAGAGCATCTCATTGATCCTTTTCAAATGCAATCTGGACGACTGGATGGTTAACCGTAAGTTCACCCCAGGGGTTCCACCTGTGTCCCTTGTGGAAATAAGGGCAACACTTGGCTAGGCTTGTAAGCGACCTAGGGTCATTAGCCTAGTAACCTCCTATGATCCAATATAATCTTTGGTCAGACAATGCAGCACAGAGCATTAAGGCACACCACTGTACCTCTTAGTGCAAAAATTCCAGAAAAGCCAAAAATAATGGGGAGACAAAGGCACAAAATCATGGACTTATTTTAAATATTGCACTAATAAATTCAGCATGTTGCTAGAATAACAGGTTTTGCACAGTTTCTGAAGTCTAGAACTCAATCCTCAATGATTTACTAGAAAACCATAGATTTTTTGAGTATCTAGTCAAAAATCTGGACAATTGTGAGATACGAATTAAGGTTGTTGTCTTTTAACAATTATTAGACCTGAGTATGAATCCTTGCTTTTACCCAAGTCAGTTAGAACCTTTCTCATGGAGCACTCACACCAAGAGGCATCTGCATCTCACAGGGCTTTGTCATTCATCAAATAAATAAACAACAAAATGACTAATAGCTTCATCCTTATTACTTCACTATAATGCACTAACTTTATATCCCTTCATAGATTTATATGAACTGTACCTTGTTATATTTGTTTCAGTTTTAGACTTGCATCAGCCACTCAATGCTGCTGCTGTAGATCTTTTGAAAACAAATAGGGAGGAGAGATGCAAAGAAAACAGATTTTCTTCAGTTTTGCAAAAGGTTAGCAATAGTTCCTTGCATCCATCTGTTCTCCTTCTCTCCCTAGTTGTTCCAGTTTTAGTAAAACTAAAACAAAGACATTAAACAGAAGCAGGCAAATAAGTGAAACTATGTCCCTTTTTAAGGATGTAGTTAATTTCTGCACATGGTTATGTGACAGAAAAAAATGCAAGTTGATATTTCAAAGTCAGTTTTGCCAAACATTATTTTGCCAGATTTTAAACATCATATTACAGCCAATCCCCAAACAGTTAAACAGACAGATGCAATACTATCACATAAAGTAGTTGTTGACACCCCTACTAATTAAAACAGGGGTACACAAATGGTGGCAGGACAGAGATGTAGCACAACTACAGAGTCCTATGATACTCTGCAGATGGCTAGTATCTGATACAATTAATGGGAGAATGTAACTTTTGTTTCAGTATATTTTTAAAGAGAAATCATGTTTAACTTAATTAAAATTACTGTAAAGTATTGGATATGAGACTACAATTATGCTGTCAAGATCACACTTTTGCATTTATAAAGCTGGACAGCTTGGGACAGCAATCATATTGCAAGGTTTATGGTGAATGGTGGGATTGGAGACCAAGTATTATTGATGTGCACTGCATCTGTTGTTCTGATTGTTTATTTGCAAACTGTAGGTATGAGAGTCACTTTCTGTTGCTTGGTAAGACAGGTTCAACCATTTAGGTTAAAATGTTGGTCTGTCAAATCATATAAATCTTAATTTGCCACAGAAAGGTAACCAGTATGTCATTTAAATAAGGTAACTAATGAAAAGTGTTTTCCATGGGGGGAAAAGCTCAAGTACATGCCCTATAACAAGGGAGACCCCCTTTCCATTTAATTTTAATTAACATCAAGGTCACTGCATCTCAGGAAGAAAGTGCTACTCCATAAGGTGTGGCAATTTTATCAAAACTTGCGATGAATTCCTTGTTACAGGACAATGATATTTCACAAATTTGGAATCAAAAGGTTGTCACTCAGCAGAAACTCTGAGATCTCAGCTTTAATGGTCACCTATATTTCAAGTTCATCGTCATATACATCCTAATCATGGGCAATATTTGATCTAACTACTTTAATGAAGTGCATTGTTTATTGTCACATAATAGACATTACAGCTTAAAATTAACAAAACTGTGCAGAAAGTCAAAGAATTGCTACAAAAAGAACTACAACTGCACTTTCTATACACATTTTACCCATTTCTACCCCATCCCCATGCAAACATACATCACCAAGGTGCATGCTATTGGTGGTCAAAAAAAGTCAAAATCATTTTAAATGATTTGAAGAGGAGCTGTGTGTAACTCCTTTTGGTCATTATCTAATAATCAGATAATTTATTAATAGTGAGGCCATCCATCTTCAACTCTGTATTCTTTTCTCATAAAGATTTTGAGTCTGGCCTCTTCCAGCTAAAATTAATTTTAAGTTCAGCATACCTGTACCGATCAGGTGTTTTCTTGGGTCCAAACAATAGCTTCTTAATAGGCTGCCGTTTCCAGTATATTAGGAAAATAATGAGAGCCAATACAGGCACCACCAATAAGAAGAAAATCAACAAGCCATCTCGAAGTGAAGTGTCTAGGAAATATCAAAAATAAAATCTGATTTTTTTTTTTTGCTTGCATGAGTATACCGGTAACTAATGCTTGACATTTTCAAGATAAACAAATTACAATGTCAGATAAGGATTACTTGATGCACCTGATCTATTTCCTTCCCTAGATACTCAGTAAGCTGCAGATCTCCTTTTTATCCCTCTAGAAAAATCTTGTATCTTACCCATTAACAATGGTGGAACTTCAGTGGAATTCTCTAATTACTGACCCATCGCAATACTAGTTCCCTTATCAAAAATTCTAGTGAAGCTACAAGAAAAAAACATCACTCAGTCTTACCTCCTTCCCACACTTCTGTATGCATCAGCTATACTTACAAACTTGCAAACTTCACAGCTAACAAAGTTGGAGGCATGCTATAACAAAGAAGCAAAATTTGCTGCAAACCCTTCATGTAGGATACACCACTGTCATGATTTAAAACAACTACTGTGGTTAAAACTACTACAACACCTAATCAATACCTAGCTAGGCACAGCCCATAATTTTATCTACAACTCCAATACGAGCTGCAGAGCATTATGCTGTGTTGAAACACCTCTTTTGACTAACACAAAGTCAATCAGTGTTGTAGGAGATGGCCTCCATTCTACTTATGTCATTCCACTTTGGAGCAAGTTACCATTTTGTCCAAAACAATAGACAGATTAAAAGGCTTCAAACCCAAATTAGAATAATATGTGACTGACTTTTTGCTATGATCATGTTCCTTAGCAACCAAAAAAGATATATGGAATACACTGAGAGCCAAACACAAACAAATCCAAAAAAAAGGCTCCATGAAACAAAAACCTTTAATGACTATCAATTCACACAAATGATTTTTCACTATTGCGTCCACGGGTAAATTTGAAAATTATTTAAAACACCCTCTTATTTAAATAACATACCAATCACATTAAATGACATCACAACTTTTCTAACAACATTAAAAGCTGTATCTCAACCCTGTCTCTTTTAGAACGGGTTTTAGATACACTGTCATTTAAACCTGGAGACCGATAAGCTATTTCAGTAATCCATTTAAACTCCACATTCTCTGTGTAATTAATGACATCACCACCTCTAGGTGTATATTGTATAATTTCTAAAACTTGTAAACAAAATTGATGTTCATTCTCTTCTCTATTTACATGATGTGCCAAAGCATTGCTATCCTTCCCTTTACTAATATCTGTTATATGTTTGTGAATAAGTTCTCTAAATGAACAATTTGTCTTGTCCACATAATAAGCCTAACATTTTTAAATGTTGCTAGATATACTAAATATTTGGTGCCACAGTCGGCATACTGCCTAAAATAATATTTACCCAGTTTTTGAGCTCATGTATTGTATGGTTTTATTGATACATGTATACATCAAACAAGTACTGCATGAAAAGGAACCAAACTTCAGGGTTAGTATTTCTAGATTCGATAAAACAGCTTTCTTTTCAATTTTTTCTTGTTCTTAAATGCAAACTTCAGGGCCAGAACTATTATATCTGCTAACCTAGTATCAGTAGTAAGTATACCCCAGTTTCTGTTAATAATATCACAAAATGCTCCAGCATTTCTTGAATATGTTAGTGGGTCCTACATCTTATTATATTTTCTCTCATTGTTGATACATGATTTTACTTGTCTGCCCTTACTGAAATACAGTTATGTTGTATCTGATCTATGGTGATGAACATCTAACTTTACATATGTCAGGTGTCCTTAGTACTGAATTGTTTGAAGATTTTCATGTCTTTGAACCCCTTATTCTGGTTATTATGGGTTACCTAAAATACACAAGAAGCTACAGAATCCACCCTTAAGACCTATTGTACCAGGGTATGGCTGGATCGTGGAACTTATTTTGATATTTATAGCGAAGATTTTGAGAACTGAGATTGACAAAAGTAAAATAGTACTACATGATACAGAACAATTTTTAAATCAAGTATATGTATGGTATACACATAAATATGATGGATTGTATTGTTGTATGGTAACAATGGATATTAAATTCTTGTTTACGGTTCTATCCAATGATGAAGGGATTGAATTTATACATATCCACCTTTCTCAGACCACAAATTTCTCTAACAGTAAGATTAATTCGATCAGTTTATTATTAGAATTGGTCCTTGGAAATAGTGTCTTTTTATTTGGTGACAAATATTATATACAAAAGGCAGGTGTAGCTATGGACACTGCCTGAGCTACTTCTTATGCAGACCTGGTACTTACTAAATGGGAAAGGAGGTTTATTACTTCCACATTAGTATATCAGATGAACATTGTATCTCTCCCGGTCAACAAATGTAAATAAATAAATAAATAAAATAAATAAATGTATTGTTTCTTGATGCCGTCTTTTTTTAAATTTAATTTGGCAAGGTAATAAAACTGATTTAGATTTCTTTTATAAATATATAGTATCCACCACAGTTTTGCTAAAATTGAACTGAAATGCTCTGTTTTTGGGATATCACTATTACTGATAAAACAAGCAAGTTTATTAGAACTAAAGTATTTAGAAAGCCTATAGCTGCAAATAGTTGTTTTGCATGCTTCCAGTGCCCATCCAAAGCATTTGATTAAGTCCTTGCCAGTGGGGGAATATATATTAGGATATGTAGGAACACTGCAGGGGAACAAGGTAAGGAGATTTGGAAGTAAGCTTACTAGGGAGGGCTTACAGAGTTAATGTTTTAAGACAAGCTAAAAGGAAAGTTGTCAATTATGTTGAAATTAATTTAGTAAGGAGAGGCGGTAGAAGAGCTGTAAGTAATGGTTATTTTGAAAATGGTGCTAAAGGTTAATGAAATGAGATGGGGGTTTAAAGATGCAAGAATATTTTGTGTATCTATGTACACTACCTGTTCTGATGTAATCATTTCATTAGAACAAGAACACTCATTCATGTACCTACTTAACTGATTAAGCTACTTGAAACTTTAACGCAGTGTCTTTATTCCTCCCACAGGGAGGATATAAGAGAGAGAGAGAGAGAATCTCCTAGATCTGCTAGCTAAAGTGATTTTATTTGGCGTAATCCTTTGTTATCTGTTTCTTGTTAGTCCTGTCACCCTGTCGATCCCAGGTGGGATAGCAAACTTCACTCAAGCCCTCTAGATTGCCTCTGTTTTCCATTTTCTTCTGAAGAGTACATATGTATATAATATCAGTTGAAAATATCACTTTCAAATACTACATGGAATGAGGTACAAGTTGACAATGGGTACCCAATTGGATAGAAGTTCACAATGGCTCATAGCATCATGTGAAATCTTTTTTTTAAATTTTAGATTCAATGGGACTCTTTGTTTATTATAGTACTTCACACACCCACACAGCCTGTAAAATGTGATCTTTGATGAAAATCTAAGTAAATTTGTGTTACTTATATATTATACAGATTTCCCCTTCAATTTTACTTTCCATGACTCTTTTGCTCTGATTGTATTTGTGTAGGCATCACATGGTCAAATATTATTTCTTCTGATTGCCTGTAATGTTAGTCTATGTAGCAAGATTACACTGATAGGGAGAAAGAGTGCAATGAAAAATACACTTTAATGTGCATTTTGCTTTTTCTATATATATATCTATATATATATATATATATATATATATATATATATATATATATATATATATGTGTGTGTGTGTGTGTGTGTGTGTGTGTGTATATATATATATATATATATATATATATATATATCAGGGGGATATGGGGACAAGAAGCCTCCCACAAGAGTGATATTTGACCAATGTGTCTCTGTTGTTGTAAGAAAGTCCTTCTGTATTGTACAGCTTATAAACAAAGGGATTGTGTCTAGATCTAGGAATGCCATTGCCCCCATTACTCATCTCTCATTAGAACAGTCAGTGAATATAATGCACCCTTTGGCATGAATCTGTACAGACACATGCAGCAATTGAAATGTTCACAGAGATACCTTCCTGTAAGAATATAAGACTTAAACAACATGTCCATCATGGACTAGCTCAAAACCCTGTCCCTATACTTGGTATCCTACAGAGTGCTAAGAGGTGACCTGTGTCTGGCATACAAGGTATCCCCAACCCATTACTGATGGATTTACTGCACATCAGCAAGTCAAAGGGCATTACAAATCTTGCTATAGGGATCTAAACCTCTTCTGCAACATCAGCAGAACAATTTGGAGGAACAGGTATGTCTCGCAGAGGATACCGCTGTTGTGGAACAGATTCCCCATCCATATAAAACAAAGTTCATCCCTGTACATATTCAAGCACAACTTAGATCTCTGGATGGGAAACAGAAAATTTATCCCCAAACTGCCCCCTGTATTACAAATAGACAGAGGCAGATCCTAAATGCTTTATCCCATGCATGGGGTCCCCTGAAATTATCTATGCTATAATCCCAGTTATTTTCATTAGGGGTAATATATAATTATCGACCATGGGGTATATAAGCACCATTTATAACCAAATGGGATAGGTTATTTGGAGTGCAAAAAGGAAAATTGGCTAGGCCTAAAATGGCCCACAAGGGCAGCTAGCCTAGTACTTACCAATTAACCTGTGAACCTATGAGGGGTATAGGAGACTTGCCCTTTGCAAAAATTGCTTTTTTGAGTGCTTTAGGTTGTTTGTGTCTTGCTTATTTTGGGTATTAGCAGTAACATTCTTGAACTATACTACCACACTCTTAATGAAATGAGTAGGTTAGTGCTGAGGAATTCTGCTGCAGTGTTTTATTTTTACAATTATCCTTTTTCTGTATCAGCTTTTGACCCTGTATGGGGGGTGCATTTGCTGTTGCAGTCTTGTGATATTGTTATTAACTTTTAGGCTGATTGGTGTAACTCAAATGCATTCCCTCAAAAATGACACTTTTTTATAGCCACAGTCAAGTAGAATAATCCAGTTAACAAAGAAATCTCAGGTACACATAACCTGATTCATAGACTTAAATTAAATAATGCTAACATCATCCCCACAGCCTTAGAAAATGTACAGATTATTGTGAAATATGCTGTTACATGTCAACAAGTTTCTAGTCTTGTCAACAGAAAGTTATATTAAGAAGAAATGAGGAAACATCTGAGACAAAAAGAAAACAAAATAATGGTAAATTGGTATGAGTTGTTGAATGATATTTAAATATCTAGTTGAAAGCATGCTAAAAATAATGCATAGTATTACTAACAGCTTATAAAAGTCACTCTTGGATCATATCAATCAGAGGCACACATGTTTTGAAGTATATTTTCTTCATACATACCAATGTGAGTTGGACCGCTGTCTATGCTGCCCCCATATCCCCCTGTATTACAGGAAGGTGGAGCCCAACCATTGTCACAGTGGCAGTTCTTGTTGCTGTTGCATACCTGGTAAAGATATATGTCATGTTAGAAAGGACATCTGGTATAACAAGCACATTGTGTTTTTTTTCTACGTGTACGAAATCTTTGTATGCATTGTTTAGCCAAGTGGTTGTCCAAGTCTTCTCAGTATGTTTCTGAGAAATGTATATATCTTCCTTAAATTAAAATTCCTGTTTATTAGCATGCTTGATGCTTACTACATCAACAATAAAATGAAAACTAGATTAAGGCAAACACAGCAATATAAAATGTATATAATAACAATAACAATTAACAAACATGACTGTAGTTTATGGCAGAAATAAAAGCTTTTAACAAGATTGGCACTAAATAACAGGCCAAAATCTTATGACTTTAGAGATTTCTTGAAGCAGATCAATGCAGAAAACTCCCTAAGCAACTGAGATAACACATTCTAGAGGCAAAGGGCTTGGTAATCAAAACCGATAAAGCATATTAATTTACATAATGAGTCCTGACAGCCTCTGTCAAATAAGGTGTACGTGTATGTTGTACTGTATTTTTACAATGTGCGTTGAACACTCCCACAACAACTGAGGTAGCAGATTCTAGAGCTGAGGGGCTTGATAAACAAAAGACAAAAACATATTTATTTACATAATCATTTCTGACAGTGTCTCTCATATAAGGTGTACATGAATGTTTTATTTGTATAACATGCTACTGCAGTGACAGTGTAGAGTATTTCTCAAAACTATGAATATGCTTATTACCTGTATTACTATTTAAGAATTATATTGCAAAGCATGTGACCCTGAGCAACTGACTTACCTTGTCCTGTGTTTCCTAGATCACTTTTAGAAGTGTACATTATGCATGTTCAATCACTTCTTAATCTCCGTAGTAGCTTTAAGAGTCAACATTGAAGGTTTCTGGCTTGTAGGTACATGCTCACCCTAGAAACGTGTCTGTTTGTAGGCCCAAACCATGGGTAAGAAACACTTCCACTTAACTAATCACAGTGGTCACAGTGTAGAACTCCTGGACTTGCCACTGGCTAGTGCTAGTTCATTGACAGCTCAGATTCTGCTTGATAGAGACAAGACAGATAGAGAGCAGAAACAAATGGAGATGATAAAGAAGCTGTGGTAGACAAGGAAGGACTATGTCCATATGGCATGAAATGATTTCAAATAAAATGTAAGGTCCAACTGAAGGAAGCTAAGATGAGATGCATGCATCTGATGAGAAAAAAAGATATTCTAACCTCTTGGTAAGCTCTCCTGAAAATAAAGAAAAGAAAAATGTGGAAGGCATGGAGACAAGCCTGCTTTCAGGCATTAAGAACAAAAATCAAGCAGATCTGTGAAAATATAAAGATGTTATTACATGTGTAACATGAGTAAAATTTCTGATTTTGTTTGGCTCAGCTGAGATCCCACGTCAGTGAGAGATAAAACTTGATGATGCTTTTATGCAGAATGGCTTGAAGGGGAGAAATATGTCTCTGAGATCTTCAGGAATTTCACAGTCTTCAGCAACACACCTACACTTCTACACAGGTCTATATTACAAAGTGGAACTCACAGAAGTTCGAACGTTGTCATATCGAACCCAAATGTCCAAAATACGAAAATAGCGAAGCCACAGCACACGATTTTTTTCCCAGGGAAAAAAATCTGTGGGCCATTTTCAGGGCTTTGCTATTTCCTCCACTGTGGTTGTGATCTCGGATCTGGTATATTTAAGTAGGGGGTTATGGGAGGCACAGCCCCCCATGTTGGGGAGTGTGGGGGGTGAAGCCCCCCACTTTAGTTTAAGTTTAAAGTGTGTGTTTTTTTTTTTTTTTTGTAACGGAACAGCGATTCTTTTCCCTGGGGGAAAAAAAAATCACTGTTCTGTGTTTTTGTAATTATTGGGTTTCGGACTTCACAGTTCGATATTACAGCGTTCAAACTCCTATGAGTTCGATGTTGTAATATAGACCCTTCTACACTTGCCTGTTTGTTGTTGGTAGAATGAATTCATTAAAATATTCCCTTTCTGAACCTTGTATTAATTCTAAATATGGTTTCTAGGAAGAATGTCGGATAAGTTAAAAGGTGAACACGACTTAAAGAAATGTCATAATAAGGATGACTAATTTTTTCTTGGATGTTTATTTTCCTAGATACCATTACTACATTACAAAAAAATGCCACATTATGGAAGGAACTCTAGGATACCCAAAGATGCCAAGCCAATTTCCACATCATACTTGAAACATGATTGAATACTTGTTGAACCAACCCCTCCCAGTGAGCAGCATGTTAAAAGTTTAAAACTACGTTATGTTAAAACAATAAACTTGTTTTGAAAAAAAAAAAAAAGTTTAAAACTACTTAGATCATATATTGCACTCTGTTTAATTACAATAAATTTGTTTGTTAAAAACCTCATTCTAAAACATAAATAGATGTATTAAATGACATTATTAAAATCACATCCAAGATAAAATCCAATCATAATATTTATTAAAACTCTGAAAATATTTTTACTTAGTTAATACCTAAAAACATCAATTGTTGTTCCACCCTCTAGTGGCCTTAGTAGAAATTGCATTTCAAGCACAGCTTATAACTTAGCAGACCTCAATTTTAATAAAAGAATTATTGATATATAATCATTTAGACCAGGGGGATTTGATGCTTCTAAGGTGACTTGACACCAGAGTTCCCTGAACTCAGTTTTCTCCTCCCATAGTCCACCTCTAATTTCCTTTTTCACCTGTTCCAAAACAAAAATATAAAGTCTGCTTTCAAGCATACCTTTGTGTGTTTATATAGAGCGTTGGTTTCCTTTTTACTCAAAATATCATATTTATGATCGTAGATTCTTCTCTTCAGCCTATGTTCCATTTTACTAACGTAAAATGATCTAACATGCTGCTCACTGGGAAAATGAATGGGAGGGATTAGTTTAACAAGTATTCAATTATGTTTTAATTTAGTTTGATTGGTCTTTGTTTATTAATGATGGTATATAAAATGATAAACATGATTAATGTGGTCATCTGATGAAGTCTTTATGGGAGAGATGAAAATGCAAGTGCGTTGATCTGTACACTTTTTGTGGAGTGAGTTCAGTTTGGGATTGTGCAATAAACTGCTTTTATTAAATGCATCTTGTGGTTATCCGTTTCTAAGGTACTTTTCTAGTGGAGTTTTGGTGAATTTTGGTGCCTTTCTTCATTTTTTTGGATTATTGTTTATAAGTTCCATGATGACATGTTCCATAGCCTTGTAGACCAGGCTCATCAGGCTAATGGGGCAGTAGTTCCTGGGGTCCGTGGTGGCTCCCCCTTTGTGGAGTGGGATAACCGTCACTGTGCACCATTCAGTGGGCACAAAGCCTGAGATGAGGCTATGACTGAACATGGTACTTAGGTGGGATGCCAGTTCGTTCTGTAGTTTATGTATAACACAGTCTGGGATGTTGTCAGATTTCATGGATACTGTGTTCTTGGCTTTGGAGAGTGTGGTTTTTACCTGTGCAGCCATGATTACAGGAACTTTGCATTCTTCCGGTATAGAGATGGGCCCTTTAGGGGGTGAGAGGGCGGTAAAGTTAGCACTGAACCTATCTGCCAGGATGTTGGCAATATCAGTTGGTTCTGTATATTTACTGCCATTGTGCTGTAACTCAGAGCAGATCTGAGTGTTGCCATTGAGATTCTTGACATAGCTATAGAATGCATTATGGTTGTCTTTAGAATCAGTGGCAAATTTGTTTTCATAACTAGCTTTAGAGAATTTTATGAGGGATCTCAGCTTCTTACTGAGGCTGACCAGGGAGTTCCTCCAATCATGGGATTTTACTCATTTTTGCAAGTGTTTCTTTCTTCTGTTGTAGAGTTTGTTTATGGCAGGGGACCACCAGATTGGCTTCCTTTTTTTGGAGGATAGCATCTTGGTTCTCTTAGGGATTGCACGATCCATGCACTCATTTAATTGCTTATAAAGTGCATTTGTGTAGGATTCAGCAGTCATACCTCTATTGTCCATCTGCATGGGTGTCATGAAGTTTCCCACTTCTGTCTTAAGAAGGTGAAGTTGGCGTTGGAGAAATTTTTTATGGTGGTTTCCCAAATGGGGTGGGGAGTGGGATCGGGATGTGGATGGTCTAGGGTGATTAGCTTGTGGTCGGATCTGACCAATGAGGAATTGACCTCTGGTGTGGAACACCAGTTGCCCAAGTTGGGAATGACCAGGTCTAGGATATTGCTGCCTCTGGTGAGGGTGTGGATAAGTTGATCCAAAGCATTGGAATTCATGAGTTCCAGAAAACGTTGAGCAAAACTTTAGTACATGAGTAGTTTTCCCAGTTAATGGTGGGGTAGTTGAAATCGCCTGTTATTAGGGTTTTAGGTTTTACCCTAATATTTTCCAGTGTATCAAGAAATGAGGAGTGGGAATCCTGGGGCATGGCGGTGGATCTGTAGCAAGCTACAATTTGGATTGCGGTCTTGCCCAGAGTTAGTTGCACTTGGATAATCTCAGATGCATTATGCTGAGCAACTAGCCTGGAGGTGTGGATATCCTTAATGAATATGGACACGCCTCCACCTTTAGTGTTTCGGTCCAGGTTAGGTGGCTGAAAGGTGTGGTATGAATTATAGCCTGATAATGCAGGGGTGCTCTCTGGAGCCTTGAACCAGGTCTCTGTCACTGCACAGATGTTGATGTTCTCCATTTTAAGGAGTGCCTCGAGTAAGTGCATTTTGAGGTTTAGACTTCTAGCATTGAGTAGCATTACCTTCAGATTTTGCTTGCTTGTATCTGTTACGGTGGTGAATTTGTCATTTGAACCTTGCCTAAAAAAGGCACTATAGGGGTGGCAAGAGCCTTATCCAGTATCCAGAATCCCAAGGGCAACAGGTGCAGGCCATCTCTGGCAAAGCATCGTGGTCTGTCGATCATGTCATCCCAGGCAGACAGATACTGGATCAGCTTAGAATGACACCAGAAGCTTAGACAATTGTTGAGGTCAATCATTTTGTCCTTATATTGTGGTATCATTCTGGGTGATGGCAGGATGCTACTCAGGATGAAGGTCATACCTGCCTGGGCTACAAGAATGGACATCTCCTCCATGTCTCTTTTCATGTAATTCAGGGAGGTACGTCTCAGGTCATTCACACCAACATGGAGAATGACAGAGTCATATTTGTACTTTTTATGGAGTGACTTGAGAGCATGCATTATGTGGTGGATCCTGGCACCCAACAGGCAGCTGACAGTAACTTTCTCCTTGTTTAGCCTGGTGAGTGGAACATCAATGTGCCTGACTATAGAATCACCTATGACTAGAGTGTTGGGTATGTTGTTATGCCTTATGGGCTGTGGTTGAGTGGCCCACTGAGTTTGTGGGATATGTGTCATTTGGGTTGTGTTGGGGGGGGTGGAGGTTGCTTGCGTTTCTGCTTTGGAGGTCCCTGTTGCTTGGGCAGATTTTTATTGAGAGCCACTGTGAATATAGGTGTGTGTTTTGTGTTTCTATGTGTGTGTTTTGGTGGTGTAGGTTTTGAGGGACTATGTGATGAGTGTGATGTGGTGCAAGTGTTTACCTTCTCCTCTTGACTGTCTAGTCTAGTCTTGGGTGAATAGAGCTTTGTTTCCAGTTTGGCTATATAAGTGCATCTCTCACAGGTTGTAGTGTTGTGTGGTAGGAGGAGAGGGTTGTCTGTGTATATGAGGCAATTGCTGCATTGCCCCAAGATGCCCAGATTCATCAAGTAGACAGGAGAAAACACTGGGAGCTGACCCTTCGACATACCTGGATAGGTGCTTATTTATTAAATACTAAAAACTGTTTTTCTGTAGACAAGTGAGGAAAGTTGAGCGCTGTAGTAATTTGTAGCTTATTTAGTGCTTACAATAAGTTCTGAAGAAACAGATTTGATTGCTAAAACTAAAAAACTGGTTAGTTTTATGGGAAAATTTGAAGAGCACACTTTATGGCGCCAGGAATAGTTTAACCCTAGCTAAGCAGCGATGCATAAAGTGTTTTTTTTTTTTTTTTTTTTTTAGATAAGCTACCTAGTGCTTACCACTCCCACTGATAAGCTAGAAGGCTTCCCTCTAACACAGAAAGGCTTGGTGGCTCAGACACTTACAAACAGTCCTGGATACAGCACATCTGTAATCTGCTACACAACCTGAAGAGGAAGGCTACTGTTGGTAGTCTGCCACACATGCTGAAGAGGAAGACTAATGGTGGTAGACTGTTTAGCATGTGTATGACCTATTAAAGTAAAACAGTAGCTATACTTAAAGCTGACGCCACCTTATTATAACCCTGCCCATTCAGTTCCTTCTTGCATCTCCCCTTTCTTTGAAGTAACCAGCCATCACTAGAACAAAGTGAAAGATACTTGTTGCTAACAAAATGTTTATGACATAGATGCCTGCCTCTCTTGCTAGATCTTGGTTGATACAGGAATATGTGGAGATCTTTATGACTAAAAAAGAAATAACCTTCCATGTGAAAAGCCTGTAATTCCCAAACTGGCCTAAATAGATGAGACACTTCATTTAGATAAGAAAAACATTTTGAATTTGTGAAATACCTTCAAATTCACTGGGATAATAACTTTATTACATAAATATATTGCACTTATCTGCTCCTGTAGCTCATACATATTTTAAAATAAATAAATCATTTTTTAACTGTAGAATAACATAAGCAGCCTACAATGTATGTGGTTCAGTCAGTTACTGTCATTTTGGAGTCAGCACGTTTTTTGTGTGTTTGTTTTTTTTTTTTTTAATGTGCCTAAGTTTTCTGTAGGTAGCCTGTTTTTTGTCACACCTTACTTCTTATAAAAAAACATTCTGGGTGAACTGACTACATTAAACTGCATGACTGCAATTATTATTGCACTTGACCCTGTGGCCCAGCAGTAGTTGAAACAGGTTTTTAAATGGCCAGTTCAGCTTTCAAGTTAACAGATAAATAAATTACATAATTTATTGTTTATTAAGTGAGTGAGGTGAGATGATCCAAAACAAACCTATTCAGTCACAACATAAGCCAGTCAAAAAGCTGTACCGATAACTATATTGAAAATGCAGAAAATACATGGGGATCCCTATATTTTGCCAAGGATGAAGCACACAGGTCAACAATTCATCTCAATGAAACTAAAAACATTTTTTTTTTCAGGGGACAAGACCTTCCTAGCCCCTTCAAGTGTGTGTGTGTGTGTGTGTGTGTGTGTGTGTGTGTGTGTGTGTGTGTGTGTGTGTGTGTGTGTGTGTGTGTGTGTGTGTGTGTGTGTGTGGGGGGGGGGGGTCTCTCCCACTCCATTACTTGTATATACTAACTCATGACTGCACAACTGTAGACAGAAGAGAAAAAACTGGAGAAATGGAGTCGTTGCAGAACAAGAAATAGAAACTACATTGGCAGTGATTTTTTTGGGCTACAATGATTGAGTTAAGCATCTGACAACTAAACTTGATGACTGTTATAAAGCTCATCCATTTTACATTCAATAAGAGTAGCAAGGCTGAATATAGGTATGCATAAGCAATTGTGTATTGTCTGTGAACAAGTACTTCAAAACTTCACATCATAAACAACTTTAAGAATCATATTTGTTAAACTAGGCATTCTACTTTGTGATTATAACAAAAATAGCTGACCATATTGTTTTGATTCACGAATTCAGAATTTGCAACCACATTCCTAGGTATGCCTCAGAAGTACAGCAGATAGACAAGAATGTGTAAGACAGTAAGGACAAGGGCTTCACTTCAAAAATAGGTGTGAATGGATCTGTGGATCAGAAGGGTGACTAGCAAAACCATTTGAGAAAAAATTTGTTATCCATTTCTAGGATTCCATCTTTTAAGGGCAGTGCAGCAGGGGAGAAAGGACAAAGATAGCGTAGCATGAGTTAAGAAGTAGATGCTACTGGGAAGGGAAAAGAAAATTACTACAAACAAGACAGTTGTCACAACAAATGGTGGAACTTATAAGAAGCTGAAAATTCAGATAAACGGGATGGTAATGGTACAAGTTAACAGCGTCAAGTGTTTGAGAGGGGTAGCTGATTAGAAGGGAAATCTGAATGAGCAGGACAAAGCTAAAATCACAGGGGGCTGCAACCAGCCTGTTGGACTGCCAGGAGAAGTATGTGACAGAAGAATGCCAAAACAACTGAAAAGTAAGTTGTACAAAATAGTGTTGAGACTAGTACTTCTGAATGGTACAGAAACCTGGGAATAAAGGCAAAGCAATTGAGGACGTTAGACCTGATGCAGCTGAAGTACCTGAGATGGGTGTTATGATGCAAACTGTGGGGTAGATGAAGAAGTGAAATCAGAGCAGACACCAAAGCGGCTTCAATTGCATAGAAGGTCAAAGAAAACAGATTACAGTGGTTTAGTCCCATATGCAGAAAAGCAGAAAACGATTTGGTGAAGAAGATTTGGGAGAGTCAGGAAGAAGGCAAGATGAACTTAGGACATCCACGCAAAGAGAGGGACGGATTGTGTGAGACAACACCTGTGACAGTTGGGCATGACTTGATCAAGAAAGGTGGTGACAGTTTATGCTACACCTTGGCCCCATGTAGAAAAATAGGAAAAATGGGGTTCTACTGATAATGATGATGACGATGAAGAGGAAGGTAATAAATAAGATGAGGGGAGATTATGTTTGTGGTAGACGAGACAGAGGAGATAAAGTGCATGACATAAAATGTATTGTAGTTCGAATGATGCAGCCCTTGGTAAATCCTGTTTAAATGAATCTGGAGTAGAGACTGCAGTTTAGGGGCCTGTAGATGTAATTAAACCAGCATCAAATTTCAATGAAAGTATAACATGCATTTAAAAAGTCAACTGTAATATAGAATTAGCTAAGTCTGCATGGTTGCGAAACCATATAAGAAGGGAGTGGTAGGGATACAGTGAGGTGCAGCTCCCCTACAAAAATATTTATTTGTTTATATTTATTACTGGGGTAGTGCACTGATCTCAGTGAACCATTTGCAGTCACAGCCTAGGTGATTAACATCACATAAGAAATGAACAAAGCATTTACAGTTACAAGGATATGCTAAAATATATATTATTTATATATATATATATATATATATATATATATATATATATACATATATACACACACATACAAACATTACAAATGTAAGAATATGTTATAACATTTATTTCAAGAAGCAGTTAACAATGTCAAGACATTGATGGAAAAATGGAATTATGCTTAGCAGAGCTTTATGGATAAGATGTAGCCATAATGACTGAGATGGCTTATGCTACAGGGATAGCAGCATATCATTATATAGAGAGGAATGAAGACATTAGATGAGGCAAGTGACAATAGTTGCAAGAAAGGATACCGTGGAGAGAAGACAGAGAAAAGGTGAAAGAGGCATGCAGAGGTAAGAGGAGTAGAAAGGGGAAGTGTGGTATAGAGATGCAATGAAAAGGAGGAAGTAGGATGAATGAGAGGCAGTAAGTAAGGGGATGACAAGATGAGGTAAGGAAGGACGAAATAGGGATAAAGGGGTGTGTGAGAGAGCTGTGGTGTTCATGTAACATGACTTGTGTGAGTGCAGCTGCACTTTGCTTGGGTGAAGAGGTGTTCCTTGAGTTGTTGTCAGAAATCTGAGTACTTTTGGATGTCTTGGATTGAGAGAGGAACGGCATCCCATATTTTAGGTGCTAGGATGGAGAATTCACAGAGCCATGATCTACCTCTCTAGGACTGGTCTTGTATTGACCTATTGTATGTTGTTCTGATAAGATATGTTGCTGCATTCAGTTTGTACTATGCTGCTCATATGTAATGTATTGCTTTATAGTATATGTATAATGTTGTGCCACGTGATTCTATATATGTAGTATGTATTAGTTACACTCTGTCTGCAGCTTTTCTCTCTGGGCCTCCACTGAAAATGGGCTTATCTTCGCCCAGTGGACTATCCCGGTAAACAAATGCAAATAAATAAATAATAAATAAATAAACAGTTAGTGCAATAAAGATTATTTTTGGAGTTCGCTGGGTGGGATTAGATTGAGAGATACCCATGAGATCATATGTGTGGGTTTTGGTGAAAAGTTTATGAATGAGAGGGGACAATGACTCAGAAGAAGGTATTTGTGAATTATTGATCCCAGTAGGAGGCTGGCTGTCAAATGTATTGGGAGCTGTTTAGTTTTGGCTAGAGTTAGCCAGTTGTGTTCATTATTAGGGCAGTTAGTAATGAGCCAGAAGATTTTATTGGTGGATGGTTTGTAAGGTGGTGGCATTTTTCTTTGAGGCTGCAGCTATAATGGGTAGTCCATACTTGAGTTGAGATAAAAGTATTCCTTTGCCTATGGCAGCATTGGCTAGCTTGGATCGAAGAGGTGACAGATTGTTTGCCCATAACAGTAGTGTTTATGTGTTTTGAATATGCATTTCAAAGTTAAGAGATTGGTCAAGGTATTTGAAGGATGTGGTAGTTTCTATGGTAGTACTGTTAACCTCTTTAATATTAAGAAAGCTGAGTTTTTTGCCTATATTTGGTTGGTTCTAAATAGCATGGCATTTGGCAGACTTAGATTTGTTTGTTTGATGTGTAGATGACCATGACATCTATAAACATAATTATAGGTATCTGAGAATGATCAGATGGGAGTTTTTTGTTAAATCTGGAAAAGAGAAGAGGGACTAAAGTGGAACTCTGGGGGACTCCTTCCAAAAGAGATGTGTCAGAGGTGATGGTGCCTACTTTCACCTTGAAGAATCTACTGGTAAGGAAGTCTGCGAACCAAGGCTTTGCATCATCACTAATGCCTATTTCAGTTAATTTTTCAAATAGTAAGTTATGTTCAGTTAGATCAAAGGCTTTTGTGAGGTCAATAAAAATGGCTCCTGTCAGATTGCCTTTGTCCATATTGAATAGGATGTCATCTGTGAGGGAACGGAGAGCTGTGATGGTGCTGTGCCCAGACCAGAATCCATGTTGCTTCCTGAATAGAAAATAGTACTGATGTAAATAATCAGTAATTTGGATGTAGATATTTTTTCTAGTATTTTACTTGAAGTGGGAAGTACTGAGATAGAATGGAGTTGGTTTCAGTAGTTTTGGAACATGAGTGACTATTGCTGTTTTCCATATCTGAGGCATAATCTTATTAGCTAAGCAGAGGTTTTATATGTGAGTGAGAGGGTGGGGGATGAAGTCCTTACAAAGGTGAATGAACCAAGTGGCTAGGTTATCTGAGCCTTGGAGGAGTATCTATTTGTATTTGGTCCAGTTGTGTTTTAGTCTCTGATTCTCATCTTTTACTAAGTGAAATAGTGGAATGTAAAAGGGGAGAGAGGGTGGACCTGGGGGGGGTGATTGGTTTGTGTTGCTGATGTGTACCAGTTTACTGAACTCGTTGAGGAAGTCGGTGCATGAGAGTTTGTATGTGGTGATGTTAGAGGGGTTCAGGGAGTGGAGTTGTGTTGCATTTTTCGAACAGTCATCATGTTGATTTCTCTCCAGAATCTTTTAGATTTGGCTAAAAGTGAGAATTGTTTGTTTTAGTGGTAATTGTTTTTGTGTTTGCACATGCATTGCTTGGCTAGGTTGCATAGTTAGGTGTATTTGGCTTGGGAATCTGTGGAGAGGTTGCATTTCCAATCGTGCTGTGCTTCCTCATGTAATCTGAGGAGGTGTTTGACTTCTTTAGATACCCAGTCATGTTTGTGGTCAAAGTAGCCTCTGTCCTAAGGAAAATATTTTTTTGCAAGTGCAAAAGGGTGCTGGTTGTCAGCTTCACTGGGGTCTTTTATCGAAAGTAAGTGAGACCAATCAAGGGTGGCAAGGATATTTCTAAGATTAGTAATATACTGAAGGTGATAAGTTTGGGCTTATATTTGAATGTTATATTATAAACTGAAAAGGTTATGGGGCAATGATGACTGAAGGAGGGTGCATGTATGGTGAGGTTAGATATCACTGTAGGATTACTAGTTATTACAAGATCTAGTTAGATGTGCTTGTTGGATTGAAGGCATTTTTATTTTAAGTTACAGGAGAGCTGCTTTATGCAGTTCACGTTTGCAATGTTTAATAAAGCAATTGTCATTATATTTGATAAAAATGGCTGCTACCATCATCAGTTTTCATTGTAAATGTTTTTCATAATTCTACAGTTCATAATGTTGCTTCCTGTTTTTATGTATATGAGCAGATGTCATGTATTTAAAACCAAAGCAATAGGTAAGTAATTTGTACCTATTTACCTTTACTTACATTATATTGTTAACCATAACTCTGAAACGTATTAAGAAACCAAATGTCAATGTGTTTTAACCAAGGTTCCTGTGTTTAAAGTCCAGATAATTTATACATGTGTATTACACAGATAACTAATGAATGTATATTACATAGATAACTAATGCATGTGTATTACGCAGGTAGTAATGAGTGCGTATTACACAGGTAAGTAATGCACGTGAATTACACAGATAAGCAATAAATGTGTATTACACAGATAAGTAATGTGTGTATATTGCACAGATACGTAATGTGCGTGTTGTACAAAATACTTACCCCATGGCCATTACACTTCTTCTGTACATCACAGTCATAGCCTAGTACACTGGCATTGACACATGCAAAGTTAGCGCAAACCTGGAAAACAAATGCAAGATAAATGCTTTACTGAAGTAAGTATCTTACTACCTTAAATTGCAATCTTCAAAGAGTCACATAACCTGAAACCATTCTCTCATCTGTTCAGATTTTTTGCAGAATGTCCAGAGTTTTGCCTCATATTTTTGATCTGTTCATCATAACATTTTTGTGTTTCTGGCAAATCAGTAGGGATTGATGTCATTAAATAATAACAGACATTTGAGTTTCAGACCTCAGACTTCATACCCTTCAGAAAATGCTTGTTAATTCAAAATCTGTTATTCTAACAACTTTCTAAGAGCAATAACTGAAATTTGTCCCTTATTTTAAGTCTTTGCCCCCCCCCCCCCGACACACACATTATTTTTGGCTTTGGCTACATTTCTTGTACTAGGAGTTGACAGGTATGTGTGAAACTTCATTCTTTCATTTTCTGATAACCACTTTATCTCATTCAGGGCCACTGAGGGCAAGACCACGTCTTGACGAGCAGCAGGCTTAAAGCAAAGAAGTAATTCTGGATAAAATGCCAGCCCACTGCAAGATGTACAGACAAACTGACAAGAAGCACACACACACCTCCCAGTAATTTAGATTTCTGTCAGTACATCCTATATCTTTGAGATGTGTTTTGAAACTGGAGACCATGTGAATGCAGGACGGACATGCAGACACCAGACAGAAGGTACAACAGCTGGGTGCTGAAGCAAAAAAGCAATATGAGGCAGCAAGGCTGAGTGTTGTACCACTGTGATGCCGAGATTTGCAGTAATCCCTGAGTATTATGCTAAGTGCAGGAGACTCATGCTACTTTACTTATTTATTAAAAAAAGATGGTGAGGAATTAAACATTAAAGCTAAAAGTGGATCTAGAGGCAGAAATTAGGGTTCCTGTACTAATTTACTGCCTTTTGAAGCAAATGGGGCTTACACAAATCAGTTCTTTAATTTTGGTTAATGTTACTGATAAAGATTCTGATAAAGGAGAATTTAACAGTTTTGTTCTACTAATGTTTCCTAGTTCCACAGTTTCTAAAGAAATATGAGTTCAGGTAATGAAGTCATCTAGCAGCACCGACTCCTTACATTTATAAACAAAACTCCTGTCCCCCACCCACTGATCTAATTTTACCTGAAAAGTTTTACGTTGTCATTCATTCCTACCTCCAAAGCCTTGGTATTGTTTGAGATATACTTTTTGCTGTGGAATATCTTTGCTGTGGAATTTCTATCCATCTCTCTCTCTCTCTCTCTCTCTCTCTATCTATCGATCCTTCTATATGGGGTAAGTGCACTTTGTTGAATATGCATCTTGTCGACTAAGTATACTGCTATTTGTCAACATCAGGAGATGTCGAACGTTGGCCCGAATAATTTTGATTTGTGTGAATTGTGCTTGTGATCAGATAAATAAGGTTTTACTGGTTAAGGTTATAATAAAGGTTGGGCAAAGGGATAGACTGAGTCATGTGCATGTGTGAATGTTTTTAAGTGTGTGTTCGAGTGTATCTGGGTTAGGTGAGTAGAAGGTTAGGTAAAGTAATAGTTTTAGTACTTTGTGTGAATGTATGTGCAGTGTGTGTGCGTGTGTGTATGTCAGTAAATGTCGTGGGTAGTGCTACTGTTAGCAAAACATTTTTTGGTAAGCTAATGAATAAGGCTGAGGTCAGGGGCAGTGGCATGGATAGAGCTAGGGTTAGCACACATGAGTAAGGCTGTATAGATGGACGAAGGGGACTGGAGAATATGTGTCGTATCTGGACCACTACACTACTGTAGATGATAGCCAGGAAGAAAAGTGTTAAAAAGAGGAAATAATACTGTACTACTTAATTAACATGTGGACAACAAAGTACTGAGGAAAGAAATTAGGTAGTACACATAAAATTAAAATTTCATTTTCCTGCTGTATAGATTCATATTTATCACCACATTACAGTCTGTATTA
Source organism: Protopterus annectens (assembly GCF_019279795.1). Taxonomy (NCBI): domain Eukaryota; kingdom Metazoa; phylum Chordata; order Ceratodontiformes; family Protopteridae; genus Protopterus; species Protopterus annectens. Next base: position 312,379,374 of record NC_056748.1, read on the forward strand.
TGGACTGTACCATTTAACTTAATGTTTGCCTCTTTTCCAAAATCTGACATATCTCGGACATCAAAATGTGCAGATAATTGAAGTATTGGAGCCATTATATCACCTAATACAGATATATTTATGTTAAACATGCATTTAGTAGAAGATTCTAACCTGAATTAAGATACAAATTTACAGTTTAGCATAAGCTAATGCAAATACATGACTTTAGACTTCAACAGTTAAACTGCAAGAAAGATATTGGGCCAGATTCAGGAAGCCTCCGTGTAAGAGTTATAACTCTTACACGCAGGGCCGGCCTTAGCTGAAACGGCGCCCTAGGCGAAGTACTGCTGTGATGCCCCTTAAGCCCCACCCCACACCATATTTAAGGAACACCCCTATTTGAGCCACGCCCACATATGGGTCACTCCCACCAAAAGCACTCCAGTTTTCAATTTTTAAATGCATGAAAAATCATACTGTAACAGATACCTTGCAGTATAGTTAAACTGCAAGTGCAGCCTGAGGGCTGCTTATGCACATTGGTCAACATTTATGTTTTATGCAGAGGTAAGTCTGCTATTACTCACATGGAAGGTTGTAGCCTCAAAGGACCCTGTTTTGCACAAAAAAGTCCTGGCTCTGCACCTGCTCTTACTTCTGTTAAGTTGGAAAAAAGTACCATTTTTGACATGCATGGTCTATTTTAGGCAAAAGGCATAACACCCACAAATAAGCCTACGGATCCGACAGACTTGAGGGCAGAGTCGGATCCGAAGTACCCAGTACTATCGGCGCCGACCCACTCCCGGCTCCAAGGCTGCACGGCTCCGAGCGCTCCGAGCCCGGATAGTGGCTTGGAGAAGGAGCAATGGGCTGAAAAAATGGAGGGGGGGGCAGGACCACTCCCATCTGCATCTGGGCCTGGATGAACCTTCGCATCATCCGGTCCAGATCAGCATCAGAAAGGCTACAGGTGGATCTCGAAGAGGCTACCGAGGTAGGCCTTGAGTGCCGCCTCGATAGCCTCGACGGAGATCAGGTCTCCTCCTCCTCCTCGGGGCCCGGGGAGAAACAAGGTGACCGGAGCCAAGGAGGAGGAGATCCAGTAGCTGAAGCAGCCGGAGGAAGCCTGCTTAGCTGGGGGCGACGGAGGTCTCGGCCCGCCGCTTATGGTGCTTCTCCCTCCGCTCCCTCTTCCTGGCCTCCCTCTCCTCCGACCCTTTAGCGGGATGAGTCCCGGGTGGAGGAGGAGGGGCAGGAACAGTAGAAACTACCAGGGTAGGTACTGCTGGAGGCGGAGGCCGGCAGTCGAGGCAAAGTCCCGCCAGGACCAGCTTTGACCTCCGCTCTTTCAATGCCCTGGGGTTGAACGCTGCACAGATAGTACAGCCCGAAGTGAGGTGTTCAACCCCAAGGCATCGAACGCACCGAGTGTGGCCATCAGCCGGAGAGAGACTATGGCCACACTCGGTACATTTAGAAAAGATAGGCTTTGGGGCCTCGGACATCTTTTTTTTTTTAACAAAAAAAAAAAGATTTAAAACAGAAAGACTAAACACACACACGCAGGCCCCAAAGAGACACTACACAAGCACACACTACGCAGCCAGCGAGGGGAGGGAATTATACCAAAAGTATATAAAACAAAGGGGAACCTAACTCTTTCACACAAATATTAAATTTTTAGCAAAAAAAATTACACTTAATATTCAAAAAACAGCACTTAGCTTAAGGAGCTCAAGGATCAAGCCTTCCACCATGCGCGGCAAACTAGATCTGAGGTCATGGAGGGTGAGCAGGGCATTATGGGTGAGGGGAGGAGCTAGGAGCTCGGATCCATAAGCTGGAAACTATTGCCGGTTCGGATCCGATATCGGATCCATACCCCACAGGTTGCTGACAAATGAATCTCCTACTTCAGATTAATTGTTACTGTTTGGCTTAGATTTAGTGTTGGTAATGGGTCAAGAACTTACTCCATAGGCAGCTTACAACAGGTGACAAACCAGATGGTTACATTTTGCAGCACTGACAAACATATGCTTCAAAACCATATCAGAACACACCTATCAGCTATACAAAACACCAGGTCAGAGTCCATCACCCAAAGAACTTTGTTCTAAGAACTAAGATGCACAATTTGCCTATCAAAATTATACCGCCATACTCTTCTTACGGAAAAGGATTTATACCATAGAAGCTAAATGGAACACTGAAATCACACAAACTGTGTTCACTCCTATTTGAATAGGATGTGGCAAGTAACTGTTAATATACATAAATCATTGTCTTTAATTGAAAATTTTGCTTTATGAAATACCAGGAATACCCATGACTGTCATGTGTAACGTCATGTCATTCCCACAATTCCAATATTTTAGAGCCTCTAATTAAAAATTAAAATAAATAAAAAAATACTAAAGTAAACAAACTTAAAGCTTTACAAGTTAAAAAAAATGTTTGGCCTAAAATGCCAGCTTCCATAAAATGTAATCTTCCATTAAGTAAGAAGCTGAAATTCCAGAATTTAATACCATCTTTTCTGAGGAAAAGAATTGTGTCTTTGGTAACTATTGTGCCTACTTACCTACCTACCTGCTTGGCAGACCTTCTGTCAAAGTGTTTCACATCTCTGGTAAGTCTCTCTCTAAAATGAATCAACCAAAAACAAAACACAAGTGTCCTGAAAGACAGCCAGTAAATACTCACATACAGGGTGGAGCTCATTTGTTGGTATTATGCCAATATCTTTAAAGTCCCAGTGGCTGACATAAGGGGCAATAAACTACAGGACACTTGGATGACTCACTGGAAATTGATTACTACTAGTATTTCAGAAATGTGCCATCGTATTTACTTTCTGTCATGGGTCTATTTCTGTTAGCATCCAATGGATGAGTTGGGAGGGTGGCCTAATGATTAAAGTGTTTGCCTTACAAACCCAAGGTGCAGGGTTTGAGTCCCACAAGGGATAATTGGCTAAGCTTAAAATGGCTCACAAGGGCATTAAGCTTAGTACTAACCTATGAGATATGCATTCAAAGTACCCATGTTCTATATATTATACTACCAATTCAACAGCAAGACAAGTTCATGACTACTGAATATTGTCCACATCATACCTTTCTTAAAGTTATCTTGTAAGCAGTCATGCATCACACTTTTGGATTCACCTTCTACTTAGTTTTATAGCATTAGAACTTTTCTGCTCATCCTCATCTGAAAAAGGAACCACTAATTAGCACAATTACAAATTTATCCAATCCTGTTATATTCTTCCTTATGTTTTCCATCCTAAATTGCAGACTAATAGTGCTGTATATCATTTTGTAATTTGCAGGTAGGCTTCTCCTTCCATCTGTTCCACAGTACAAGTTATAAAGACATTAAAGTGATATAGTTCCAACTTCTGAGCCCTATTGTAACTAATTAGTAAGACCCATTTCTGTGCATGCATTAATGTATAACAGCTTTTTGCATTCCAGTCAGATTTTTACCCTAACAACCCCACTTTTATAACTCAATCTCTTGTACAGGAAATATCAGGTGTTGTCAAACTGGTAGTAAGCCACATGCACGATGAGCATTTCTTGGTCAACAGCTTTGATCATTCAGGAAAACTATTACATTTATATTTATTAACTACTGTCTATTCCCACCAACAAAACAAACATAATGACACTTTGGGACAGCAGAACATTCCACTCCCCCACCCCCCAAAAAAATTCTGTTTGTTGTTGTACAAGTCTTTGCACATGTACTCCTAGAAAAAAGATAGCACAATAACGGAACAGGCAAGGGACACTTGAGACAGCACTGGCTCTTACCTCACTGGTGAGCAATACATTAATTCATTCCCATAGTCAGAACACTAATTCCAAAAAAGTTAAAGTCTACAAAGGTGTTAACTGTTTTCAGAATGGAAAAACTTGATCGCTATTCAAACTGATCTCCATATGTGTACATAGAATTCACACGTCGTGATTATGGCCACAAAACATGTAAATATATGACCCATGACCCGAGCACAGGGCATGCAAAGTAGACAGTAAGATCGGAACACTGTACAGCCGGGAGTTGTTTTGAAAGCAACCAATCTTCTGTATAGAAGAAAAACTGCCAACAGCATTACATGCACCAGTTCCAGTTATAGTGCATTTTTTCTGCTTGTGGATGCAAAGACATTCGCAGTCAGCTTTCAAAATTAGAAACCATAACCTGTGCACGAGTTAAAAACTGAAGACACCAGTAGTTGGTGCCTACAAAAAATTCTCTTCACTATTTTCATTAACAGCTACCTTAAGTTCAGTCATACAAACACCGTGCTAATATCATAAAATAATAAAACATAACGTACCCATTATAAGGAACACAACGTTGTGTGTGTATCACGTGCACGTCGCTTGAACTGCAGAACGTATTTAGTTGACATTGGCGTCATGCCGCACAAAAGTTTCTCCTTATAGGAGAAGACTCTTGCATCGTCAACTAAAGTTTTTTTTTTTTTTTTTTTTTTTTTAATAGCCTCCTAGCCAACCCTCAGCTGTAAGTGGGAGGGTACTCAAGTCCCCTCCGCCCTCTGGTCCCAACTTCCAGCGCCAAGAGAAGAGCGCAAACTTTATTAATTAAAATAAATAAATAACTACATAAGGCGCCCTTTGTAAGGCCAGCCTGTACGGCGCCCTAGGCGGTCGCCTAGTTCGCCTATGCCTAAGGCCGGCCCTGCTTACACGGAGGCTGCAGTTAAACGGTGTGATGTCAGCATGTCATGCATATGCATGAGGTGCATGAGGCATGCTGAATCACACTAGTAACTCTTACACGGTCCGTGTAAGAGAGTAGGGGGCGTGTCTGTAGGCTAAGCCCTGCAAGCAGACACGCCCCCGGAAGACTAGAATGACTGAAAGTAAACAGCCACGAGAAAGGCCATGGAAATGTGAATAAACACACTACACAACACATGCCCCGACTGACCATCAGTGTATAAAGTGAAGAGATGTTATAAAATTAAATTAAAACCTGTTTTTTTTTTAAACCCCGTAAATGTTTGCTACTGTGTGCGCTCGTGTGCGTGGGTGTGCTACTAGCGCAATCACAGTTAGCAGTCAGTGGAAAAGGATATAAGAACTAAATATGCAAAGTAAGCCAAGAAGTAATAGCTTAGCGGTAGAGTTGCCGGCCTAAGAGTAGGCAGGCAGGGTTCGAGCCCCCACAACAACCTTTTTTTTTTTTTTGTAAATAAGCACTAAAAAGCCCCCTGACAGTATTGTACAAATGTAAATGTATTCCCTTTTGTAAAATGGAATGAAATGGAGCATATATTCTGAAGTAACACAATAATAAAAATAGTCAGAAATGTACTGATAGCTAAGCTGCTGTGAGACGGAGTGCCTGTAGCTGAGTAGTGTTTAAAAAGCTGCAAACTGCGTGCCCATTGCTAAGCACCGGTTTAACAGGCTGAAACTGTATGGAACTAGCTGTGCTTAGCTGAACATGTGTGTCACTAGCCAATTAAGGTTTATCCCAGCGCACACCATTTGCGCGCTCCCACTAGCTAACTGCCAGTGCGATGCGTTAGCTCAGCAAACGGCGCAGACCTGGTTTTAAGTGCTTAAAAGTGCTTTTGGCATGTTTGATTGACAGGTCCTCAACTCATTTCTGTCAGGAAAATCAAAAGTCAGTTGCCAGATTCGAACCCAGGATACCATGCACTAGAGTCAAGGTACTACACCACTAAGCCATGACAGCAATACCTTGAAATGCAGAAATGGCATATATATGGGATAAAATCCAGAATGGAGCATGAGAAAGCATTTTCAGTGAAGTAGATACAATTCCAAAATGGCCAATCAGAGAAATGTGCGGAAAAGCGGCATATATAAGCCCCATAGGCGGGAATACACAGCAGAAACGATTGTAGAACAGAGCTGCAGTCAGAATGAGTGGAGTAGGTGAGGGACATTGCTTTCGAGCACAGCGTTGGGGCGTTGAGGAGTCCAGATACATGGTCTGGCTCCTTGTCCATCATCACGAGGCCCAACTCATGCAGGGCCAGGTCTCATGGGGAGCATATAGGGCAGAGGCATGGGACCAGTTGGCTCGTGATCTGACCAGTGCTACTGGCATTCCACGCACTGGTGAGCAGGTCCGTCACCACCATGCGGACCTGAAGCGCAAGCAAGACCAGTTGACCGAATGGATCCAGGAGGCCCGGATATGCCCAACGCCCCACTACTGAGTAAGTTACATTTTACTTATGTATGTAAGGATTTCAACTAGCTGATACCATGGAGATGTGTAGTCCAATATTACTTCTTTCAGATACAGCTGCAGGTGTCCGCTCTGTGAACCGCGAGATGCATGCCCGTAGGCTGGTGCGGCTGCGCCACCATGCAGGTTAGTAACCCCACCCAGTACTTGTAAATAAATATTATACTGTAGCATGTATCAGAACACTGCAGTGTATTGATTAAAAGTAATATAATGTGCAAGCAAGATTTGAAAGTCTGCAGGTATGGCTGCAACAAGTTCATCAGTATGCAAGTGTAACTGGAAATATAATTGATAGAATTAAACAGTGCTGTAATACAGATGTCCCACCATTAATTAAATATAATGTAACCTGCAGTAGTCTCAAGAGTACAGCTTCAGAATCTGAGGTAGTCACATGTGAGATATATCCCCTGTTGAAATGCTGAATCATGACAGAAGTGAGGCTGTTGGAAAGTGTTTGAATCACCACCAGTCTAACATGTGAACAAAGCCTAGAAGTAGCAACCTGAACTGTGAAGTTGCAGGATGTGTGAGAGTGACAGAAAGGGTAATGTATGAATAAATAAAGTAGTAATAACCCCTGAATATATTAGCCCCAGTGTGTTTCTACAGAACTAAATGTATGTGGGAAGTACAACTTAATATCCCAAACTGATTTCAGTGTGTCAGAATCTGGAATGTCTAGGCCAAATGCTGTATATGGTGATCACAGTAAACAATTTGCAGATAGAATGAATGATTATCTGACAGACTAAACAGCCATAGTTGTCCCCTGTCCTGTCATCAAAGTGTAGCAGGATGATGTATCTGATCAAATTCAAAATAAGTAGGATAGTGATGTATTTGTAACAGGTGTAGCTTGACAGTCAAATAAAATTTATTTTGAAACATCAGCCTCAACTTAATTGTGTACCTATTACAAATGTAAATCAATGTGTAACATATGAATGTGTCATCACTTTCTAGCTCCGCCCAACCCTATAATTCCATATAACAACACCCACTAAATAATGGTATGTGAACATTTCATTAATCATGGACATTTGTCCGTTTCAAAAATATATGCATGTCTGTTCGTGCATGTGCCCTGTTCATACCTGCAAATCTGATGGCCTGTTGCCATTAATCAACCCTGCATGTTGTTTGACTGTGTATTTCTGTTCAAATAATGCATGTGATATTGATATGCCCCTTGTTCAATGGTGTTAATATCTGGGTGTTTGTTTGATGGGAATACCAATGCATGCTGTTACAACTAATCTGAATGGAATAAAATGCCACTAACCCAAACTAACATAACTACTCACAAACCTAGAACGCTTGGGAAGGCAGGTCCCAGCGGACCCACCTCTCCCACCTCAGCTGGCGACTGCACCTGGCACTAGTGCCCAGGCGGACCCCTCCGGTGGCCCTGTGCCACCTTCAGGTGGAAGCGCTGCAGGGATGGGGCCCGTACCCCCTCTGCAAGAGTGGCCGGAGGGGTCCGACCACTCACACTCCGCGGTGCCCGGGCTGTGGTGCGAAGGGAGATGCAAGACACTGTTCTTGGGCCCCTCACGCCAGCTTGAGGCTCGTGTGGCACAGCTAACGCCCGGCCATTGCCCCACCTACACAGCCCCCAGCACAGCCCCGTCCTGGGCTGTGAAGGAACAGCGGCAACTGCCTATGGGTGGGGATATCAGTTCCACTGTTGCCATCTGTGGGCTCATGCAGCTTGGAAATCCCAACCTCCGTCCCGTCAATTGTGTAACCCCCACGTGTGTCATACACGCCCCTGTATGCGTCTTGTCTGTCTTGTCTGTTAACCTACCCAACCTACCTCCCCAGCTATACCGACTTCCTTCACCTGACATACCACTCTCACCTGAAAAAAAAAAAGGGCACTCTGTACCCACAAAAATTTATGCCCCATACATAGCTGTCCATGTCGCACACATGTCTGCTTGACATTGAAACAGTTAATTACAATTGGCTCTACAACAAATATTAATGTTGTCCTGACACCTCTCTCAGGGGTGAAAGGTTTCCAATGTCTCACCAAAATACATGGAAATGCACAGCTGTTGCTGCCAAAGACATGGGCATCTATGGGCCTTACCTACATCCCTCCTGCAAATCCCACGCTTGTTTCCCTACTGTCTTACCCTCTTTGTGACCCCTTTTCACCACTTTCCTGTCACCCCTTTTCTTTTCTTTCAAAGAAAATAGCTGGTGTAAGCGCTTGTGTGGAGCCCACCGCCAGTGCATGCGTGAGCTCACAAAAACGAAAGCGCAGACCTGGTTTTAAGTGCTTAAAAGTGCCTTTATGGCACTTTGATTGACAGGTCCTGTACTCAGTTTGAAAGTTTGCAAAGAAAAATAAATTCCCACTGTCAGTCTCGAACCCAGGACCTTGGTAACATTAGTCTGTATGACCTACCACTAAGCCATGCCTGCTTTACAAGAACACAGTGCTAAAATAAATATAACATGTAATAGTAGGAATCAGTATAAAGGCAATATAGAAGATGTACTATCCAAAGCATGTCAGGTAGAGTTTTAATGGCCAAATTACTGGATTCCCCGTACTAGTTCAGTGTTAACAGAAACAGCCCTGCTACCTGTTAGCTTGTACATGATAAGGTAAGGTAATGTACATATGTGAAGGTATGTATATCTACACATACATATATATAAATATATATTAATACATATGAAATATAGTTGTAGGTGTCAGTATCCATACACACTCACTACAGGAAACAGTGAACATAAATGCAGCAACCTGAATCTGCAACACAGCCTGACCCCTGTGTGACCTACTTACCCTTCTAACTGCTTAAAGGTGGCCTCAGCACTTTGATTGACAGGTCCTGTACTCAGTTTGAAAGTTTGCAAAGAAAAATAAATTCCCACTGTCAGTCTCGAACCCAGGACCTTGGTAACATTAGTCTGTATGACCTACCACTAAGCCATGCCTGCTTTACAAGAACACAGTGCTAAAATAAATATAACATGTAATAGTAGGAATCAGTATAAAGGCAATATAGGAGATGTACTATCCAAAGCATGTCAGGTAGAGTTTTAATGGCCAAATTACTGGATTCCCATACTAGTTCAGTGTTAACAGAAACAGCCCTGCTACCTGTTAGCTTGTACATAATAACGTAAGGTAATGTACATATGTGAAGGTATGTATATCTACACATACATATATATAAATATATATTAATACATATGAAATATAGTTGTAGGTCTCAGTAGCCATACACACTCACTACAGGAAACAGTGAAGATATATGCAGCAACCAGAATCTGCAACACAGCCTGGCTCCTGTGAGACCTACTAACCCCTTTAACTGCTTAAAGGTGCCTCCAGCACTTTGATTGATAGGCCCTATACTCAACTCAAAAGCAGAATATGAGCATACTAGTAGGCCCTACCACAAGACCATTGTAACACTAGTCTGTATGACCTACCACTAAGCCATGACTCTCATACAGGAATATAGTGCTAAATAAGTGGAACATGTAATAGTAGGAATGAAGATAAAGGCAATATAGTATGTCTACTACCCAAAGCATGTCAGGCAGACTTTTATAGTCCCAATTACTGGATTCCCATACTAGTGTAGTGTTAACAGAAACAGTCCTGCTAATTGTTAGCTTGTACCCAATAATGTCAGCTAATGTACATATATGAAAGTATGTATATGTACACAGATATATATATATTTATATAGCAATACATATGACATATAGTTGTAGGTGTCAGTATGCATACACACTCACTACAGGGAACAGGCAAGAGAAATGCAGCAACCTGAATCTACAACACAGCATGAAGCATGGGAGATGTACTAACCTTCACACTCACAAAACACTGTCAACAGCATACCAGCATGGTCCACGCCCTACAATCTGAAAGGGCAACGCCTATCTCACATACCCTTTTATAGCAGTGTCCTGAAATCACAGTGAGACATGCAATCAGTACACACCCGGCTGCATGCAATTAGCAAATGCTGCCTTACAATTGGTGCAGAGGCCATCACATGGACCTATGCAGATACCTACAAAAGCATTGAGTACCCACACTACACTCATGCAATACATTCATTTCACAAAAACTACGGAGAAAGAGAGAGAGAGACAGAGAGAACAACCAAACAAATATTAGGACTGCCAGCAGCAAAAGCAGCAGCAAGCAGCAAGCAGCAAGCAGCAAGGAGCAAGCAGCAAGCAGCACCACTGGCACAGCAACAGCTGCCACAAACACAGGTAATGCAAAGTAGCAGGTTAATCCTGTGTATACTGTGACACCTCCAAATGTATCATAGTTCACTATCTATAGGTATGTCCATGAGATAGGTTGTGTGTACATAGTCCTGAAATATAAACATATGTAATATTGTTGTACATGTGGCCCATACCTAACACTTCCATAGCTTAGAACACAAGGCCAGTTGTGCATATGATGCAGTAGTTCCCAGGGTCAGTAGAGGTTCCTCCTCATTGGTGTGGGACCACTGTGTATGTATGGCACTGTTCAGGTACATATCCTGTAGTATGGCCAGGGATTAATATCAGTCTGTCATGTGGTGCTATGTCCTCCAGGGGTGAATGTAGCACACATCCAGGGATACCATTTCGTAACAGTGATGATATGTGTTCTGCAATGATGAGGGTGGCTCTCACCTGGACATGTGAGAGGATAGGGAGGTTACAGTCATCTGGGATAACTAATACCACATGTGTAGGAGAATGGGGGGGGTACCTGCACCTAAACTGTCTGCAACAATGTTGCCAATATCTGTGCATTTGGTGAATGTGAAGCATCTTAACACTGCAGACAACAGATGCCTTCCCGTCATGTGAATCTGCCCTGTGCTGCAGTAGCCTCCTACTATTGTTATACAATATGCCTGTATCTGTAGTCCACTGGACAGGATTAATAAGTGGTGTGCAGTTGTTCTGGGTTAGATATGTGTGTGCACAGTACATGCAGTATGTGGGACGTCTGTGGTAAGCATATGCAAAGGTGCTGGCGGTGTGTGTTGTGGCTTCCACTGGCCCAGTGGGCTGCATGGATAGCATCACTGTCATAACTAGTGAATAACTGTGTAATTACATGCATACATAGCAAGGTAGTGTACTGTGCTTGTGGTGTTGTTCGGATATGTATATCCAGGCTGAGTAATGTGTGTCCACATCACAGGGTTGGATGGCAGCACACATCCAGTATGTATGGATGAACACCCAGAATGTGTCAGACGTGTCACCTGTGCAGAAGTATCTGGCCATTACCTGTGCATCCCCACAACACACACACATGCAACATATGGCAGAAGTACTATAGCAGTACACACATGTTCATAGGTTCATACTAGGCTATTTGCCCTAGGGCATTGGTAAGCCTAGTAGAATGTGTTTGTCTTTTGCCACCCAATTACAAGTTATGCTGCTATGCCCTTGTCCGACGTTAGTATACTGTGCCTCTGTCTAACAGTGACATAGAAGTGATACCTGGGGTACAACTATGATCTCCATCCACTCATCCAGATTCCTATGGAAGAGAGTCAATGAGGGACTCTGCCTAACCAGTAGTGTGAGCTCATTACAGAGTGAAGGGAGCCTCTCGGTTAGGAATATGCCCCTCCAGCATGTCCATGTATGTCAGTGCTGAGGTCCAGCTCTCCTGAGCATGTGGCTGTATGGGACTCTGATTGCCTGAGGTGCAGCACGTTCATTACTGCTAGGTAGGACATGGCTGTATATGGCACGCACAAATTGCCTCTGAACAGGCAGTATGCCACTGAGTCCAGCTGGATTCACTTTACCTGGGCAGCATATGACATCTGTGTGAGCCATTGCATCCCCTTGATGATGTACTGTTGTCCTGTACCAGTTGCTGTAGGTGTCTGGTTAGGTACATCCCAAAAGGTGCATTGTACGCAATTATAGGCCTGATGATGGATGAGTAAAGAGGCACAATGACCTCCCCTGCCATACATGTGAATCCCTCATGATTAGCTGGGCTATATAACATGTCTTTCAATCCACGTTGGCCATGTGGTAGACAAATGACAGACTGCTACCATGTTTCTTCCCAGGTCCCCAACTACGTCTTCTGTACTCAATGGCCTAACACCTATGTTGTACTGTGCCACCAATGTGGAGGCGTGGGAATCTGCATTGAATACTGATACTCCCCCTCCCTTGTTCAAGTGTTGGGGCCGACAAGAATGGTAACAGCTATAACGTGGTAGTACTGGTGTGCTCCTGTGAAACCTGAAACAGGTTCATGTTACTGCACAGATATCGATGTCCAGAATGCTAGGTAGGGTTTTGAGTGCGTGCATCCTTAGGTCTAGACGTCCAGTGTTGAGTAGCATCACTCTTACTTCCTCATCCTTTGTGATACAAATGGATGTGGGTTTGCCTTATGAGCCTTGCCTAATACAGGCACTATGGGTGTAGCAGGAGGCTCCGCCAAATGTCAATAGGACTGTGGTGACAGGTGCAAGCTGTCCCTAGCAAAGCATACCACCCCAAGATGGCAGGCATTGGCACACCTGTGAATGACACCAGTATGTCAGTCAATTGTTGGAAGGGATCATCGTGCCTTGATATTGTGGCATCGTTCTAGGTGAGGGTAGGATGCTACTCAAGGTCAGGGTCAAACTGTCTCGGGCTACGTGCTCAGAGAGCTCTGTACTGTCTCATGTCATGTAGTCCAGGGAGGAATGTGTCAGGCCATTCACAGCAGCATGGACATTGACTGAGTCATACCTGTACCTGCCTTGGGGTTACCTGAGTGTTTGTGTTATGTGGCAGGTCATAGTGCCTGACAGGCTGCACACCGTGATCCTCACCTCGTTAAGCCTGGTGAACGTGATGTGAGTGTGCCTGATGATAGAGGCACCTAGTACAGGTGTATGAGGTGTGTTGTTTACTGTTAATGGCTGTGAGTGTTCAGCACATTGGCTTTGTGTGATATGTGTTGCACATGTTCGTTTCTGTGGTAGTGGTTGCCTGGATGTCTGCTTAGGAGGTCTCTGCTGCATAGGCAGAGCTGTGGTCGAGCCTACAAGTATGATCATGTGTGATCATGTGTTAGGTCCGCTGTTGTGGTAGGTCTACGTGAGACTGGAAGTGTAGTGAGTGGTCCCCTTTGCCACCTGACTGGTTATGGCAGTATTGAGTAGACAGAGCCTAGCCTCCAGTCTGGTATATGGTTGCATCACTCACATGAGTTTGAATTTGTTGTTAGGAGGAGGGGGTTGTCTGTGTACATGCATCTGTTCTAACATTGTCTCTGGAGTACCACACTCACCAGCTGGACTCGGGAGGGAACTGACAACTGACCTCTGGACATGCTAGAATACTATTGTGAATTCTGTAATAATTAATGATTGAAAACAAGGTCCAGTGGGGAGTGAGGGTGTACTGACATTACCTACAACTGCTGACTGATATAAAAGCGTCAGTGAGCAAGTGCCAGGTAACCTAAGTGCAATGTGTCACAATTAAGTAAATGCAACAATGACAAGCAGTCACTTGCTGTCATGTGCAACATGGAAGTACGTACAGTAAGCAATGCAGATATCAGTAGTGAGTCACAGATGTGTTGAGAAGCTGTGTACTATGTGGAAGTAGCATACCAGTGAAATAACAAGCTAACAGATAACAAGCATATAAACAAAGGTAGATCCAGGAGGCCTGGATGTAGTGTTTGCTACAACAAACAAGGTGTAGCAATGTCAGTAAGATACAGCTCAGATATGCAGGCACTATAAACCTGAAACCAGATGTCCCCAGCTATGAATGGCAGAGTACAGCCTATTGTCACACACGAGTGCAGACCACAAACCTCATTAATGTTAAATAACTGGCCTGAAGGCCAACTGCCCATACCAGAAGTAATACACTTGTACACTGGGCCCTCAATCAGCAGTTCCCAACTTCAATGGATGAAAGATATGTGTCCTGCCACCACAGTGCTTGCCACCAACCTCCCTAATGTAAAACAACTGGTCTGAAGGCCAAGTACTTAGTACAAATGACATAGAATGATAGCTACACTGTAATCAAGTTTTAACCAAGCAGTAATAAGTAGAAGTTAACACTCCCTGTATAGAATGTGTACCATGTATTGTTGAGATACTATGCTGATAACCTGTTTGTGTACCTTTCCAGATAGACATGGCACCAAAAAGGAACCCTGCCATCTCTGCTGCAGAGGATGACGTGATTCACCAGAGCCTGGTGCGTGACTATGCCATCCTGTTCTCACGCACCACCCAGAATCAGCAGGAGAGGTCTGCACTGTGGAAAAACCTCGTTAGCAGGATAAATGATGTTGGCATGCATGATAGGACATATGAGCAGGTGAGACATCACTGCAGTGATTTGATAAGAGATGTCCGCCAGCGTGCTGCAGATATCCGCAGGCAACAGGTTGCCACAGGTGGGGGGGTGGCCACACATCCCCCCCTCACCAGACAGGAGGGGCTACTGCTAAGTGTTGTGGATCCAGCCCCAGAACAACAGCAACACTCATGCATCATGATGGAGGTTGGATCCACACAGCAGCAAGACAATGAGCGTGCAGGTAAGATGCCATATTAATTTATTGTTATTACTTTTACATTTGTTGACCCAGATAGTCTAGCTGGATATAAGTCCATTTTCAGTAGAGGCCTGTGGAGAAAAGCTCCACACATAACGTAATAAAGGCAGACAGACAAGTTGTTAATACAGACAGCCAACATAATAGAATTGTACACCAGCCTGTTAATTAAATCAACATACATGTAAGGAAGTCAAACAGTTTAGAGTCATACACAATGTACCGTTGGTTTCAAAGCAATCATACCTAAAGCATAATGGTTATGCAATAAGGCAAAAGCCATATACATAATAGTTAGGGCTCAGAAGGGTAGAGAAGTAGAAGGAGTATGAAAGATACAATGATATGGAAGAGGCAGGAGTCAAGAAGGGAAGTGAGGAAAAGAAGGAAGACAGTCAAGAGGAGGTGGGAGGGATGGGAGAAGTAGGTCAGAGCATAGAAGGACATCAAGGTGAAAGAAACAGGGTAGAAGCTAGTTTCTATGCACAATGAGGGTTAAAGGTAAAGAGAGGGTAGGGAGAGGGACGTTAGCCTGGACTCCAAGAAGAACAAAGCCAGTGGTTTTGGAAGTACAGTTTGAGTTGACGTTTGAAGAGAGGTAAGGGTGAAATTAGAGTTAACTCCTGGTATGTACATATGACTGTTCTGTACACTGTTACTTCATGCACGCATAAGGTGTGCATGTGGTATGTATCTGTCATCATGATATATATACAGACATGATGTGCAGCTGATGTGTATAAGGGAACTAGTGTACTACTGTACTGTATCATGTGCAAAACGAATGGCACACGTGCCCACTGACATTACTCTCTTCACACTTCCAGGTCCCTCCCATCTAGCAATGAGGCAGGCCATACATGCTGCTGAGTCTTTTTAACATTATCTGTAAAACTTTATTTATTTATTATTTATTTTACATTTGTTAACCGGGCTAGTCTGGCTGGATACATGTCCATTTTCAGCAGAGGCCCGAGGAGAAAAGCTCCACTATTAGACTAAGACAATACATGAGGAATACTTTACTAAATAAATCAATCTTTTTTAACAAAAGAACAAAAACAAAACAAAACAAAAATGTACAAGGACAAAATACAGTTTGTCTTGACTAACTTAACTAGGTTACAGTAAGATTATAATCAAAGTTCACATCATGTGGCTGAGGAGATAAGCTCAGGCACCAAAATATACAGTTGAGTTAAGGATATCTGAAGTGTAGGTACATAAAAGTAATCATTGGTCAAAGGTAGAGGACAGAATTGGTAATTAACAGAGTGAAAGAAAGCTAGTAGTTAGAAGTGTTAAAAAAAAAAAAGCAAGTTAGAAGGTAAGGAGGTATATTGGTAGTAAAGTTAAGGGAAAAAAGGGATAGGAGGAAAAAGAAAAGTGTGGGTAGAGTATGTTTAGATAGGTTAATGGTATTTTATCAAGTTAAATGTTAAGAAAGTAAAGTTAAAAAGGAGAGTGAGGTATATAGGCAATGAGATAAGGGAAAAGGGTGAAGGACCAGAAAGGGGGCTAAAAATGTTAGTCTAGGTAAGAATGGGAGAGTAAAGAATGAAAGACGCAGACTGTTCAGAGTAATAACCAGTAGTATGCTCAGTCAGGATTAGAGCAGGGGCAAAGCCAGTGGATTAGTAGGTGGTTTTTTATCTGTTTTTTGAAAAGGTGACATGATGTTAGGGAGGTCAGTTCAGTGGGAAGTTTATTCCAGTATGAACCGATAGTGTTTGCAAATAGGGAATCACCTGATTTATTATGAGATTTCAAGGTAGTAACTAATAGCTTGTTGGCTGATCTGAGTGTCTTGAGATTCTTATAAGGTGTGATGACATTATTTAGTATTGGAATGTTGGAAGGGTAATGAAGAATTTTGAAGGTGATGATTAGTTGTTGTAGGAGTATAAGGTTTGGGAGTTCAAGCCAGTTGAGTTTCTTTAAGTTAAGACAGTGGTGAGTTTGGAAAGGTGAGCCAGTGGCAAATCTGGCTATACTGTGGTAGGCAGTATTCAGTTTCTGAAGATTACCCTTAGATAAGTTGACAAAGGAGGGGGAGGCGGAGGTTAGTGTAGAGATAAGGTGAGTTTGGGCTAGGGCTACTCGGGAAGAAGCAGTGAGATAGGGCTTTAGTCTGTATAGGGCACCAATCTTTTTATTAACAGTTTTGATAGTTAAATCAATATGACAGTCGGTTAAGCTGGTTATCTATGGTGACGCCTAGGAGTTTAGTGCAGTTGTCAGGTTTGATGATAGTGCCATTACAGGATGTTATAGAGAAAGAGATAGGGGATGATTTAGAGGTAGTTGAAAATACTAATAGTTTGGTTTTGGGATTCAGGAGGAGACAGATATGTTGAAACCAATTTTCTGCTGCAGTAAAGACTGCTTGGGTAGTGGAGTGGAGTTCTGCTGGGGTAGGGGCGGAGCAGATGAGAGTGGAATCATCTGCATATTGGATGCATGTGGATGTTGGTAGGGAATTGGGCAGATTGTTGATGAAGACGGAGAAAAGTAGGGGGCCTAGGATAGATCCTTGTGGGACACCAATAGTGACAGGGAGTAGAGTGGATAGATGGCTGTCCCACAGTACAGCTTGTTTCCTATTAGTTAAATAGGAATTGAACCACTGTAAGGCTAGAGAGTCCAGTGATAGAGATTTTAAGGTATCAAGGAGAAGTTGATGGTTGACCATATCAAATGCCTTTGAGAGGTCTAGAAACAGTCTTGGAAGAGAATAGGTTTTATTTCGATTTTTATTTATGGTATCAGAGAAGGAAAGAAGGGCAGTAGTAGTGCTGTGGTAGGGTCTGAAGCCATGTTGAGAGTCTACAAGCAGGTTGTTATTTAAGAGATAGTTTAGGAGTTGATGGTGAATACAGCTCCATTATTTTTGATAGAGGCGATAGAAGGGCAATAGGTCTAAAATTGGATAGTTCATTAGAGTTTCCACCTTTGTGGAGTGGAATAATGTGAGATTTTCCAGCAGGATGGAATTTTGGATTCTGTTATGGTTCTGTTTATTAAGATGGATACTGGGTATGCTATTTCTTTTGCAGCTAATTGAAGGTATTCAGCTGGAAGTTTGTCAGCCGAGGGTGTACAGGGTTTTAGTTTAGACAGTAGTTTCTGTATATAGGTAGTTGAGATGGTTTCAAGTTTTAGTGTATAGGTATTGGGGGGATGGGGGTCGTTTGGTGGGAGGGGGGTGGAGTCATAGTGCTTGCAAGTGAGTTAACAGTTTGAGAGAAGAAATTGTTAAAGGTGTTGGCTATGATGCTAGGTTGTTCTTGTGCTAAGCTAGCTGGGGTAGGTGTTTTGGTATTGCCTGGGTGGAAGTTTATTAATGCCCAGAATTTTTTCGTTTTGGTTATGGTTTTGTTGGTGTTGAAAGTTATAGTTTTTTTTATCTAGGATGACAAGTTTCTTTGTTTTGTTTCTTAGATGTTTGAAGGTTTGATGGTCAGTGGGGTTTTAGTGGATCTCCATTTTGACCATGATTTATTTCTCGCTCTCATAGTTTGTTTAGTAATAGCAGAGAGCCAAGGAGCTGCTTTGGATCTGATTTTAACTAATCGGGATGGTGCATGTTGGTTTAGAATTTGTAAGAAGGTATTGTTGAAATGCGTTACTGCTTCATCTATTGGGAGGTATTTTAGGGTAGACCAGTTATATTCTTTGAGTTCAGTTTGAAAGGATGTGAGATTGAATGCTGTTTTATTATATTTGGTACGATAAGTAGGTTGTTTAGGGATGTTGCATTTTTGTTTAGTGATAAAGGTAAGGAGGTGGTCACTAATATTGTCAGGGAGTATGCCTGTTTTATAGGAGAGGGGATTGTTGTTGGTTAGTATCCAGTCTAGGATTGTTTGTTTGTGGGTGGATTTATTTATTCTAGTAGGGGAGTTAATGGTTTGGTGATAGTTAAAGAGGTTGAGGTGTGTGGTGGGTTTGGGGGATATGCAGGAGTTCCAGTCGATATTAAAATCACCTAGGATTATGGTTTCCTGGGGGAAGGTGCTAGAAATCCAGTAAAGGATATTTTCTAGGGTGTGGATGTTCTTGCCTGGGGGGATGTAGGAACATATTATGTTTATAGATTTGGTTGTGTTAATTTGGAGTTTAACTCTGTAGTAGACATGCTGGTGACTGTGTTCACAATAACTGTAATTGACAGGTAGTAAATTGAGTAGTGTAACACGGTACTGATGTATGTGTTTACTGTGGGGTGTGCATGTGTGCAAGTGTGCCTGTGCCCAAGTGTGCATGTGTGTTAGTGTCCATGAGTGCATGTGTCCATTTCTGAATGTGTACATTAGTATTGAAGTGCATCTCTGTCAAATATGTATTGAGACTGTAATCTGTGTTCCATGTTTTCCTCCCGTAGGTTCTGGTGCTGCTCTGGTGACCTGCAGCAGGGAACCTGAATCTTGTGCCCCAGGTACTGATGATGATGAAATGTCTGTAATGGTGCAGGAAGGTGTGTCTGGGTCCACCATTGGTCAGCCAATTGACAGTACACAGCTTTCAACCCCGTCAATGCGCACAGTCATCCTGCCGTTACATCCTTTGTCACCATTGTCCCTAGGTGATGGACAGTCTGCAGTGGGCATAGATCAGGGTAATGTGGTACCTGTGGTACATGCATCCCCACAAGGCAGCCATGAGCAGGGGCCTCCAATGGTACCACGCAGACAGTCGCCCATGGGTTCTTGTGGGGGCATCCGTGGCCGTACTGCCTCTGGCCGACGTGCCCAAGGAGGTATGTCAACCTCCACTATGTTTAGAACTGTCATGCAGGCACAGGCATGTATGGAAAGGTACACCAGACAGGGTCTGAGGGAGCTGAGAGCATGTCGCACAGCCATGACAGACGGCATGCGTGATGTTGCGAATGCTATCCGTAACTTCACAGATGTCATTGACAGACGTTGTGGGGGCATAGAACAGCTGCTCCACAACCAGATGTCCATGGGCCAGGGCGATGGTGTGCGTTTGCGACGTCGATGCGGCCGTATGCCAGCAACAGCACCAGCTGGCAGTGGCCGCGGACGACAACAGGCCCACTCGCGTGCCTCAAGTGCCAGCACCAGCCCCAGCAATGCTGGGTCTGTGCTGTCATCAAGATGCCCCAGGAGACCACGTGCACGTGGCTCTGGACAGTCCCAACAGGGAACTGTGTCCAGTCAACACACCCCTGCTTCCGATGACAGTACCCAGTCTTGGTTAGTACCGGATACAGCCCGTAGCACCCCTGCCAGGCCCAGGTACCGTGTCCGTGCCCACAGACACTGATCTGGATGACCTGACAGGTGCAGTCTGTGGCTGTCCACGAAACCCTGTACATGGCAGCCATTATGTGGGACTGTGTGCGTGCTTACACACATGCAGAAACCTAACACCTAGGGCAAACACATACACACACACACACTGCACCAACACCGGTCCACCCTGTACTGCTGCCCCTCACAAACACACATACACACACATGTCAATTGGTGTTACCAGTGGCTGGCTTGGGCATACCTAACCCACACCCTGTGCATATGATGACACTGTGCCACCTCCTGCATACTACAACATCGGTGCAGGTAAAGGTAAACACGTTGCTGATGTACAGGGTGACTACATAGATGTGTATAAGTAGTAACATGTTGGTAACTGTTCACTGTTGCAGTATAATTGTGTGTATATCCCAGCAGTCCTGCTGCAGTAACTATATGAATGTCCTCAATTGTTATCTGCACCCATACTACTTAACAAAGTGTACCAGCTGCACACCATCACATGCTAACATTGACTATGGCAATGCGCATCTTGTGCTGTTATGTAGATTCAGCTACATGTATCTGTTCTGTCACACATGCATTTATACACACCCTGCTACCCACACACATGCACACTCACCTGCCATTCCCATTATTTATCACCCTACATGAGTAGCTGTTGATACATGACAGGTACACATTTGAGAAGTGCACTATGTTGTTTACTACTGGCATCCCCTTCTCTACCTGTACTCACAGGGTGCAGGCAACCTCATCAGTTGAAAGATGTAATGTGCATCAGGTACTGTAGTACCCTGATTGCCACATCAAACATGTTTCCCATACGGAAATGCACACACAGACACATCCCACATCCACACACTTGCCACATTCAGGCTTCAGAACACTATCTAGGTATATCGTGGTACATGTGCGTGTTACAGTAGCATGTAACACTATACTGAGTACTGGCAGTTAGTTGTCTGTTGTCATGTTGTCTGTATAGAATAAAAGAATTGTTTGATTATCCTACTCCGTTTTGTGGACATTACTTGAAGAAGTGTTACCTTACATGTGTTATTGGTACCACCACCTTCTGTTTTGTAGTTTTGTTTGTATAGGGTGCTATCAACATCACTGCTTGTTAAGGGTAATGACCACCCTGCAGTGCATAGCCCCATGTGGAAAAGCCACATCCCACCCCATCATTGTGCACACACACTAACCCCACCAACAGTAAAACACATACTTTCCATTTGCAAGATTCAAACCCATACCTAACTGTGCAATGACAGTAGAAACAGACACATTAGCAGAGTGTGCTATTTGCAGTAGTTGGAGAAATCTTTACTAATGCTGTACTTAGACGGTGCTGACATCATCTGTGTGTAGGAGGAGGGATGTGCACCCTGTAGTGTGTTCTCCCAGTTGGCAAAAGGCAGTTAACCCTCCCAGCATAGTGCACACACATAAACCACACTCATACTAACACACATACATTCCCTCTGCAGGATTCAAACCCCTACCTAACTACGTTATGACACTGAAGAAAGACGCATTAGCAGAGCGCGCTATGCAAATTACTGGAGGACTTTACTACAGGTGATATAGTTATACAGTCCTGACATCATCAGTGTTTCAAAAGGGATCTGCATCCTGTACTGTACTGTCACAGTTGCTAATAGGGACATTTCCCACACACACATCAATGTGTTTGAGGTTTGCATATGTGGGGGATCCAGAACTCCAGTGTGATTAGTATATGGTTTGATTGCAACAATGAGGGATATACTCCCAGTGGTGAGCAGTTTGTACTCATGTTTGTGAAGATCAGCTCTAGTATATCTGCCCCTCTTGTGGGAAGGTTGGTTACCTGTTCCATAGCCAAAGAATGTCTGATCAATGGGAACCTTAGAGCTTGGGTATTGTGGCTTGTGTAATGTTCACAGTCTATGTTTGGGTAGCTGACATCACCCAGTATGATGGTGTTTGCAGAGTAATCTAAACTCTCCTGTGTCAGCATGAAGGCTGTGTGGGAGTCCTGAGTTTGAGAGGGTGCTGTAAGAGCTCCTCTGTGTCTCTTTCCATGTGGTCCAGGGAGGTACGTCTCAGGTTGTTTGCACCAGCATGGACAATGTCTGCCTCATAGCTGTACTTGCTGCGGAGTGACCTGTGTGCCTGTGTTATGTGGCACATTCTATCACCCAACAGGTAGCTGACTGTGACCCTCACCTTGCTCTGTCTGGAGGGCGGCACGTCTGTCAACAGCTCATGTCAAGCAAGTGCACACCCATCATAAATGATGTGGAAACCTTCAAAGGCCCAAGGCCTGTTGAAAATATGGACCAGACTGCAGATACCTGTATAGAGGCATTCTATGGACACATTCAGGAATGCATGGATCATGAAGCCACATATGAAAGCATGACCCGATTCTCCAAAGGCAGATGTCCTGGGCGCCGGACACCAGCCATAAACACACTATACAATAGAAGGATGACGCCACTACATGATACAACAACCTCCCAAAATGTGAAGGCACCACTGATGAGTATTGGAAGACAACTACAGGCACCCATATGATTGTCTAAGGCCATCTTTGAGAGAGGATTCCACAAGCCACTGAGGATAATCACAAGGCTGCCTGTAGTTATGTTAGTAACCTGGGTGGTACTACCCAGATATGCTCAGAGGTAATCCAAGATGTCACACAAAATACAAAACACACAGACATTGCCATCATCCTAGTGGACAGGTTCAATGCTGCCTTCTCTCCCCACCACACCAAAAGGGCGAATATGTCTCCCAGCACAGTGCTTCCCCCCCTGACATCACAGATGCTCAGGTAAGAGATGCCCTTCCCAAAGCAATAAACACTGCATCAATGGGACCAGACAGTGTCCCAGGCTGTGTCCTACATGAACCACAAGAAGAGCTACACCCAGACATAACACCACTGTTCAATCCCAGCCTTAATACACGATATGTGGCCAGAGTGGCATACAGCAACAGTGGTCCCTCAACATTCAGGTGGTGCCGTCACGGATCCTGGACACTACTGGCCCCATATGTCTGACTAGCTTTGTCTGCAAAGCTATGGCAAGGATCATCATGAACCTCACATATCTAGATATTGTGGACCTACAGACATGTCACCATACACAGTTTGGCTTTGTCAATGGCAAATCCTGCCTCTCAAACCTGTTTGATTTCTTTGAAACAGTCACCAAGGCCACTGTCAAGGGGTAGGAGGTCTACACAGCCTACCTGGACCTTGCATAAGCCTTGGATACAATACCCCACTTGTGCATTCTAGGGAATCTCACCAGTGTACATATTAACCCCTATGTCACTATGGGTATTGCACAGTGGCTCAAGGGCAGAACACACATGGTAGAATTGCTGGAGCCATGTCAGCCTCCAACCTGGTACAAGTGGTGTCCCACAAGGCACAGCCCTAGGAGCTGTCATGTTCATTATATATTTGTCATAGGTACAGGCCAACATGGAAGTACTGTGGCTCAGCAAGTCGCAGGTGACTGCAGACCGAACACCATAATCAACTCACCAGCTAACACACGCATCCTCCAAAGGGACTCTTGCAAACACACGACTTGTGCCACAGCCATGGCCTCAACGTGAATGACAGAAAGAGTATAGTCATCCCCTTTGTCAAACACTAAGTGACCACAACGTACCACATATGTGTTAATCCAGTAAGTGCAGACGAAGGAATTATGGACCTTGGGGTACAGGTTGATAGCATTCTACCATTTGACAACAACATGGACAAAGTGGTTAGGTAAGCATGTTATATGGACCACATCATCATGGGATCCACATGTAGGCCAGGGGAGGACATTGTGCCCCTTTACTCATCCCTCATCATGCCCATAATTGACTATGATGAACCTGTCGGCATGCACCTTACCAGACACCTGCAGCAACTGGAGATACCACATATGTACCTCGACAAGGGGATCAAAGGGCTCAAACAGATGCCACATACTGACTGGTTAAAGTAGCAGCAGCTCTACTCAGTGACATACTGCCTCTTCATAGGCAATCTGTGCCTGACATAGAAGGCCAGGTCATACCCTCACTTAATGGCCGTGCTGCATCTCAGAATATCCAGATCCCACCAGGATACACGCTGGAAATACTTGAATCTCAGGAGTGATATACATAGGACATGCTGGAGGGGCACATTCACAACTCAGAGGCTCCCTTCATTCCTGATTATTATCCCAATAGAAGTTAGGCAGACTGACTCAGTGACTATCTTCAAGAGTGATATTAATGACTGGATGTGACATTGTAGGGTTACCCTGGGTATCACTTATGTGTCACTGTGAGAAAGAGGCACAGTATACTAACCTTGGAAAAGGGCATAGCAAGACAGATTCACAATGCATGTTGAAAGGCACACACATTCTGGCTAGGTGGATACATGCCCTGGGCAGATATCCCTGTACGAACCTATGGACCTATGTCTCTTTTTCACCATTGGCCCTATGTGCTGTCAATCACCAATGTAATCTCAATACTCCGGTAGCATGTGCAAAGGTCAGTTGTCAGTCACCTCTATGGTACAGTTGTGGAATATGTGTGTCATGTAGTAATGTCACAGCTGCCACATGTACACAGTCAACCCTATCCCCTACCCATGGATGTACATCACATATATGAGATGGAAACACATGGCCAAACTGTAACAACAACATACAAGTCAGTCAGATGCATGGACACATATGACTCAGTCATTGTCCATGCCACCACAGCTGATGTGGGATGTCGCTCACTGGGATACATGATAGGGAACATGGAAGGGATCACTGAGCAAGTGACACAGGCTGGTAGACCCCTGACCTTGGTTGGCATCAGACCCTCACCAGGGATTCCGACAAATTACTGAATGCTAATGAATAAGTGTAGCTACAACACCCTAGCTGAATGGTTCTTAGCATGCAGTCACTGCATTGCTATGGAATACTGTCTTACCACTCCCACAACAGGTGAAAACATGCAGCTCCTGTACATCAGCAACATGTAGACTTTATGCCCCAGACCAGGTGTGCATCCCTCACTACTAGGCTGATAGCATCTACATCTCACACTGTATATACACATCCCACATGCAGCACCTGCACAGAAGACCACGGTCATAATGTTACCCTGTGCAAATACCATGTATTCACATGTGGCAGGCATCACACATGGTAACTATTGAAAGTCACAGGTACATATGTGTATTTGGCACACACATACATCATGTGTGCATTGCCATAACCGGTGTAATCAATGTCATGCATCATTGTGAGGGACAACCCACACACATGGGAATTCTGTGTGTGCACAACACACGTGGCATGTCTGTAATCAAAAGCCATACATAATTGTGATATCGTTTAGAAAGGGGTATGTGCATCCTGTAGTGTCTTTTCCCAGTTGCCAAAAGGGATATATCAATCATACACACTTCCCCCCCTTTGCACACACTTGCCCCTTGCTGGATTCAAACCTCTACCTAACTATGTTATGACACTAGAGACGGACGCATTAGCACAGCGCGCTATTCGCATTACTGGGAGATTTCCTTTCCTCTGATATACTTATAGGGTGCTGACATCATCAGAGTTTAGAAAGTGGAATGATCATCCTGTGGTGTGTTTTCCCAGTTGCCAAAAGGGATGTTTCTTTCATACACACACTTACCCCCCTTCACACACACTTGTCACCTGCTGGATTCAAACCCCTACCTAACTATGTTATGACACTAGAGACGGACGCATTAGCACAGTGCGCTATTCGCATTACTGGGAGATTTCCTTTCCCCTGATATACTTATAGGGTGCTGACATCATCAGAGTTTAGAAAGTGGAATGATAATCCTGTGGTGTGTTTTCCCAGTTGCCAAAAGGGATGTTTCTTTCATACACACACACACGTAGCCCCCTTCACACACACTTGCCACCTGCTGGATTCAAACCCCTACCTAACTATGTTATGACACTAGAGACGGACGCATTAGCACAGCGCTATTCGCATTACTGGGAGATTTCCTTTCCCTGATATACTTATAGGGTGCTGACATCATCAGAGTTTAGAAAGTGGAATGATCATCCTGTGGTGTGTTTTCCCAGTTGCCAAAAGGGATGTTTCTTTCATACACACTTACACACACTTACCCCCCTTCGCACACACTTGCCACCTGCTGGATTCAAACCCCTACCTAACTATGTTATGACACTAGAGTCGGACGCATTAGCACAGCGCGCTATTCGCATTACTGGGAGATTTCCTTTCCCCTGATATACTTATAGGGTGCTGACATCATCAGAGTTTAGAAAGTGGAATGATCATCCTGTGGTGTGTTTTCCCAGTTGCCAAAAGGGATGTTTCTTTCATACACACTTACACACACACTTACCCCCTGCTGGATTCAAACCCCTATCTAACTATGTTATGACACTACAGACGGACGCATTAGCACGGCGCGCTATTCAGATTACTGAGAGATTCCTTTTCTCCAATATACTTATAGGGTGCTTACATGATCAGTGTCTAGAAAGGGGGATGAGCATCCTCTGGTGTGTTTTCACATTTGCTAGGAGTAACATTTGGACCAAGTGTGTGAGCATGCCCAGTTCAGCCTTCCCATGGCATGTTGTGTGAAAGATGTCTCATTTATCTAAGTGTGTGAGCATGCCCAGTGTGGGCTTTACATATGTTGAACTCTGCAGCCCATCACATTTGTGGATGAGTGTGACCTTCAACAAATACCTCCAGTTTATGGTTGTGTGTTCTGTGCCATGTTGTGTAGTTACTGTCCAAATGCTTTTTGTGTGAACAAAACAGGGAGTATACTGTGCCTGCAGGTTTTGCATGGGATACTTTGCACACAATTGTCAACATCCGTTCATACTGACCTAACACTGTAGCACTGTCTAGTGTAGTGTTTCAGTACTTTCACTGTGGTGGTCAGTATCCTGGGCTTTAGTCCTATCACTGCTTTACATTTCCATAGTGTGCACAACAGCCTGGTTAGGGTCCAGTTGTGCACATCTGCACAAAGGCAGTGCCTCTACAGACCCTGGTAATTACTGCCCCATAAGTTTAACAAGTGTAGTCTGCAAATCTATGGAGAGGATCATAATTGAGCTCATAAACAAAGATATATGGGACATGCAGACATTGTACCCATCCCATTTTGGCTTGGTCAGGGGCAGATCATGCCTTTTGTACTGGGTTGACATCTTCAAATTGGTCACTTAGGCCATTGTTGGGGAAAGGCAGTCCATACAGCCTACCTTGCCCTTGCAAACACTTTCAACACAATACCCCACTCAGGTATTGTGGAAAACCCTAACAACTGAAATGTAAACCCATATGTCACAAGATGGGTTGCAAACTGGCTTAAGGACGGGACCCACAGGGTTAGAGTTGCTGGCACTATGTTAGACTCCAGGCTGGTCACAGGTGGTGTCACACAGGGCTCAGTCCTTGGCCCCCATTGTTTGTCATGTACTTCCCAGAAGTACAGGCCAACATGGGAGGACTTTGGATGACAATGTTAGCAGATGACTGCACACTGGGCAACATAGTGGACAGTGCATCACACACGGATGTCCTTCAGAAGGGACTCACAGTAACTGATAGCTGGTGCCAGGGCCATGGCCTGAAGTCAAAGTGCACAACATGTGTAGACATACCCTTCAGGAAAAGCAAGGTGACCCCAAGCTACCATATAGGTGGCAATCCTCTAAGCACAGAGGAGGTTATCATGGACCTGGGGACCCAGGTTGACAGTCGCCGTTCTTCTGAGACTCACATTGCTAAAGTGGCTAGGAAGACCTTCTACATTGCCCACCTGATCAGGATGGGATTCACATCCAGATCTAGTGGGTCATTGTTCCCCTGTACTCTTCACTTATCAGACCGGTGATCGAGTCGAATGCCCTATTCTGGCTGTATCTCACCCAACATCTGCAGCAATTGGAGACACCCTGAATGTCCCCACCTAAAGGATCAAGGAACCCCAACAGCTGTCATATGCTGCCAGATTGAAGACACTCACACTCTATTCACTCACATACCGTCTGCTTAGAGGTGACATGTGCCTGACATGCGAGGCCATGTCCAAACAGAGATTAATGGACATGCTCCACCTCAGAATCGGCAGATCCACCTGAACCACTAGTGCAGGTGACTTACACCTTAGCAGGGATGTATGTTGGACATGTTGGAGGGATGGAGTTATCACTCGGAGACTTCCTATGCTGTGGAATACAATCCTGGTCCATGTGAGGCAGAGCACCTTGCTGGCTGTGTTCAAGAGGTATCTTGACCTGTGGATGGAAGGTCATACGTTTAACCCAGGGATCGTCACGGTGTCACTGCTGGAGAGAGGCATGACAAAATAATGGGCACAGTACTGTTTCCATATAAGGAGTGGTGTATGCCAATGAACTCTGTGCTAGGCTTATACCTGCCTTAGGGAAGGTAGCCTAGTATAAACCTATGTACCTATGAACCTATCTGACCATGTTGCATTTTGTTCAGATGTGAACTACTTACAACAGCCTCATCCAACATCAGTAGTGTATTCCACAACATGGGTGTACATTGGCGAACACTACCGATGTGCCCTAGGCCATTTCTAATGCTAGTCGGAGAGTGTGTTTGTCCATCAAAACATTGTGTAGTTTGCCATGTCATATGTCTTGTTTAGTATACTGTGCCTCTGTCTACCTGTGACATAACATTGATACCCAGGGTAAACCTCCCATCTCCCATCCACTCATTAGGATTCCTGTTAAGGGGACTCAACCAGTGTCTCTACGGACAACCTGTACTGGTAGTTTACTCATGTGTGGGGGTGGCTTCTGTGTTTTGGATAATGCAGTACAGCCTGTCCTATATATGTCAGTGCTGGGGTTCAGGTCCCTCATGTGCATAGCTCCCTGCCATTCAGATTGTACAAGGTGCAGCATGTGCATTGATTCCAGCTTGGGCATGGCTTTCTACATCAGGCACAGCGTGCATCTGGGTGGACAGCATGGCAGTGTGTGGAGCTGCACTCTGTTTAATCAGACTACACATTACATGTGTTCCAGCTCTGTCATACTCCTGGTGAGGTACTGTTGTGGACTTTACAGGTGCTGGATGTGTCTGCATGAGGTACACCCCACAGGGGCTGTTGTGGGCATTTCTAATGGTGATGAAAGATAACTGCAGAACCACAATGACCTCCCCTTAGCTAGATGTCAGACAGCATGGACCATACAATCACAAATAAACAGGACACTCTCCACAAAGGGAAAGTGTCCTGTCTGGTGGACCCCAGCCATAAACAAACTGTATGACAGATGAGGGTTACTAATGCAAGACAGAGCTACATCTCCAAAAGGGAAGACAGCTGTGATCAGCACTAGTAGAAAGCTACATTATCTCATAAAGACATGCAAGGTCAACTTGGGGACATAAATCACCAAAGACAATGAAGGTAACCACACTGCTTTCTTCGGTTATGTCAGACACCTGGTTGTGAACCCTCGGATATGCTCAGAGTTGGTACACAACAACATATATTCCAGTGACTTGACAGATATTGGCAACATTCCGGACAGCTTCAGTGCGATTTACCCTCCCTCACCCCCAAAGAAGATAGTTATCACTGCTGTATGTAACCTCACTGTCATCTTGGATGTCCATGTGAGAGCCACACTCAGCAAAGACAAGTACACAGCATCCATGGGACCTGCTGGTATCTCCAGTTGCATGCTATGTGAACTCCAGAAGGGGCTGGACCCATATATACAACTGCTATTTAACCTTAGTCTTGCTACAGGATATGTACCTGAACACTGGCATACGGCAACAGTGGTCCCACTCCACAAAGGAGATGCCTCCACAGACCATGGCAACTACCACCACACAAGCTTAACCAGCCTTGTCTGCAAAGATATGGGAAGAGTCATTATGGAGCTCTTACACAGACACATTACTGACCTGCGGACCCTTGTTCCCACCTAGTTCAGCTTTGTACAGGGCAGATCCTGCCTTTTGCACCTTTGCACCCGAAAAGTACCTACCATGAAGATCAGGGTTCTTCAACACATGTCATATGCTTCCAGAATAGAGGAAGTCCAGCTTTGTTCAGTGACATACCGCATACCTACAGGTGACCTATGCCTGACATACAAGACCATGTCCAATCAGGATTTGGTGGACATGCTCCACTGCAAGCAATCCAAATCCACCAGAGCCATGAGAGCTGAGTATTTGAACCTCAGCACATACATGTATAGGACATGCTGGAGGGACAGAGTCATAACTCAGAGGCATCTCACACTCTAGCAGAGTATCCCAGTTCATGTTTGACAGAGTCCCTCACTGACTCTCTTCAGGAGACATCTGGACAACTGCATATGAGACGGAGGCACAGACTAGACAGAGACACAGTCTCCACTGCAAGCAATCCAAATCCACCAGAGCCATGAGAGCTGAGTATTTGAACCTCAGCACATACATGTATAGGACATGCTGGAGGGACAGAGTCATAACTCAGAGGCATCTCACACTCTAGCAGAGTATCCCAGTTCATGTTTGACAGAGTCCCTCACTGACTCTCTTCAGGAGACATCTGGACAACTGCATATGAGACGGAGGCACAGACTAGACAGAGACACAGTCATGTTATTCAATTACGTAAGGGGGTCATAATGTGTCACTACTAAGTCAGAGGCACAATATTCAGAATCTATTCTGTACACTTATTACCACTATAAGGGTGGCAATAGCCACATCACTATGGCTAGGCTTATACATGCACTAGGGCAGATAGCCTAGTAGTAGACTATGACACTATGAAACACCGGTGTATGTGTAGCTATTGTCAATCAAACAGTATGATGTGGTTTGGGGGGCTTGAAATCTCCCTGTATTCCAACATTGTTTTGTCTATTCCTTCTAGCATGTCTAGGTATCAGTTGCTAGTGTCCTCTCCTGCTCAGCTGGTGAACCTGGGAATATTGAGGCAATGTTACACTTGCCTCATGTACACTGACAACCCTCTCCTTCTGCCATAAAACACACATACATGTGAGAGATGCAACTATATAGCCAAAGTGGAGGCTGAGCTCTCTCAACATAGGACTAGCAAGACCAGAGAGAAGGTGAAGGTAACCACACACACATCACAAATCCAGTCTCACATGGCACTGTCACAACTTAAGATCATACACATAGACACACAGAGACACTCTCGGAGGCTCTGATCAGAATTCTACCAGAATGGCAGTGGCCACCACAGCAGACACTCACACAACTGCCTCCACAGGGCACAGCACATGCAACACATTGACCACAGAGTCGGTGTGCCAAAGAGTCACAGCCCTTAAGGCCAAACACAATGCCAGACACACTTGTCATAGGTGACTCCATAGTCAGACACACTGACGTCCCGCTCACCAGATCAGGTACAGAGGAGGTCACAGTAAGCTGCCTATCGGGCACTGGAATCCACCACATAATGCAAGCACTCAGGTCACTAAACTGCAAGTACAGGTCTGACCCAGTCATTATCCATGCTGGTGTGAACGACCTGAGATGTACCTCCCTGGACTACATGGAAAGAGACATAGAGGATCCCTCTGATTATGTAGGCCAGGCAGGTATGACCCTGACCTTCAGCAGTATCCTACCTTCACCAAGTATGATGCCACATAAACAGAGACAAGATGATCAGCTGTAATATTTTGCTTAGACTATGGTGTCATTCAAAGGGGGTCCAATGTCTGTCTGCCTGGGATGACATGCTGGACAGGCGACGGTGATTTGCAAGGGACGGCTTGCACCTGTCACCCCTGGGCTTCCGGATTTCAGATGATGCTCTTGCCACCCCCATTGTGCCTTTTTATGCAAGATTCAGATTCTACACCTACCACCCTAGAACACAGTAAAGGAAAGACACTAAGGGTAATGCTGCTCAATGCCCGAGGTCTCAACCTCAAGCTGCACACACTCTATGCCCTTCTCAGTATGTAGCACATTGATGTCTGTGCTGTGCCTGAAACCTGGTTCACAGCTTCTGACAGCACCCTGGCACTATCGGGTGTTACCTCATATCATGCATTCCGGCACCAGCATCCCGACAACACCAAGAAGGATGGTGGGTGTCCATATTCATCAAGGACACCCTCACCTCATGGTTGGTGGCAACACACGATGCATCGGAGACCATCCAGGTGCCAGTGACCGTAGGCAAGACTGCTCTGCAGTTTGTAGCATTTTACATGCCACCCTCTCAAACTCAGGTACCTCACACAGCTATCCTGCAAACACTGAAGGGGATAAATGTATCTCCAAACACCATCCTACTGGGTGATTCCAACTATCAACATATAGACTGGGATCACTAATCATGCCACAATACTCTAACACAAAGGTTCCAAGAGTTCATACACTGAAATGCCATGGAACAACTGGTCCCAATCCCCTCAAGTGGAGGCAACATACTAGAACTCATCATCACGAACATGGGGTCACACTGTTCAACACCAGAAGTATACCCATCATTGGTGAGATCAGATCATGGACTACTCTCAGTGGGAGTCCACATCCCACCCACACCCCAGATGGGAAAAGAAACAGTGAAGACCTTCTCAAATGCCGACTTCACATTTCTGAGGACTGGTGTGGTCTCTTTCAAGGCCGCCAGGCCAGCGGACACCATTACCCAAGCCACTGTATCACTTAGAAATGCCTTCTACCAGCACCTCCAGGACTGCATGGATCAGGCAATCCCCCCAAAAAAAGACTCTTTGTACCACAGGCAAGCATCCAGTCTGGTGGACCCTAGCCATAAACAAGCTCTACAACACAAGGAAGGAGCTACTACGAGATAGAGCGTAATCCGTAGGAGGGAAGACACCCCTGCTCATTGTGAGTAAAACACTGGGTTCCCCCATACAATCATCCGAGGCAAGTTTTGAGAGTAAACCCACTCAGGACTCAAGGGACAATCATGAGGCCTTTTTTACCTATGTTTGAAACCTGGGAGGGAACTCCCAGATATGCTCAGACTTAGTTCGGAATGATGTTGATATCACTGCACCTACAGACATTGGCAACATACTGGCTGACAGGTTCAGTGCAGATTTCTCCCCTCCCCAACTGGAGGGGTATCTACACCAGAGGATTGTAGCCCCCCAAACATCTCCACTGCTGGGGTGGGAACTGCTCTATCCAAGGCAGAAAACACTTTATCCATGGGACCAGATGGTGTCCCCAGTTGTGTGCTCCATGAACTCAATGAGTAATTACACCCGCAGTTAGGGCAGCTGTTTAATCTTAGCCTCATCTCAGGATATGTTCCCAAGGAGTGGCATACAGCAATGGTGGACCCACTTCGCAAAGGAGGTGCCTCCACCAACCCCAGAAACTACCATCCCATCAGCTTAACAAGCCTGTTCTGCTAAGCTATGGAGAGGATCATAATGGGAATTATAAATGAAGACATAGGGGACTTGCAGACATTGGATCCAATCCAGTTTGGCTTTGTCAAGGGCAGATCATGCCTTTTAAACTTGGTTGACTTTTTCAAAACAGTCACCCAGGCCATTGACGTGGGCAAGGCAGTCCACACAGCCTACCTTGACCTGGCAAAAGCTTTCGACACAATACCCCACTCAGGTATCATTGAAAACATCACCAGCTTAATTGTGAACCCATACATCACAGCATGGGTTGCAAACTGGCTAAGTGACGGAACACACAGGGTCAAAGTTGCTGGTGCCAGTTCACACTCCAGAGCTGTCACAACTGGTGTCCCACAGGGCTCAGTCCTGGGCCCACATTTGTTCAGCATCTACTTTTCAGAAGTACGAGCAAACAGGAGGATTATGGCTGACAAAGTTTGAAGATGACTGCAAACTGGGAAGCATAGTTGGAAACCCATCTGACACAGACATCCTTCAGAAGGGTCTCATAGACACAGATAACTGGTGCCACAGCCATGGCCTTACATTAAACACTAAACAATGCATAGCCATACCCTTCAGGAAGAACAAGGTTACCACTACTTCCAATCTAGGTGGCAATCCTCTAAGCACAGAGGAGGTTATCAGGGACGTGGGCACCCAGGTTGACAGTAACCTTTTGTCTGGCACTCACATTGCCAGGGTAGTTTGGAAGGCCTTCTACATTGGCCACCTCATCATGCAGTTATTCACATCTAGATCAAGGGAGGTCATTGTTCCCCTGTACTCATCACTCATCAGACCAATGATTGCATACAATGCCCCATTCAGATTGGATGGGCCCACAAATTCCTCGACAGGAGGTGAAAGGGTCTCAAACATATTTCTTATGCTGCCCGACTGAAGGAATTCCAGCTGTATTCAGTCGCTTACCGTCTGCTCAGAGGTGACCTGTGCCTGACATACAAGGCTATGTCCAACCCAGAATTAATGAACATGCTTCACCTCAAGACCTCTACATCCATCAGAACTACAAGGGCAGGAGACCTAAACCTCAACACAGATATTAATAGGATGTGCTGGAGGGACAGATTCATCACCCAGAGAGTCCATATGCTGTGGAACAACATCCTGGTACATGTGAGGCTGAGCACCTCACTGGCTTTGTTCAAGTGAGATCTTGACCAATGGATGGGAGATTGCAGGTATACCCCAGGGATAACCTCAGTATCACTGCTTGACAGAGTCACAGCAAAATAATGGGCATATTATCCATCAACTTGCAGGGATGGCAGAAGCCACAAAACTCTGGGCTAGGCTTATTAATGCCCTAGGGCAGATAGCCTAGTATGAACCTATGAACCTATGAACATAGGCCTGGGGCAGTTCCTGCTATTAGGACAGTGGTCTGCAGCAAGCTATATAGTAGTAGTCAGTTTTAGCCATTGGTTTTTGACCATGGCTATTCCATGTTGCTTCTTGTTGTGGTACAAACATGGGTGTGTGGTTATCCATGCTATTTATTGCTAGTCACCCTCATTTTGTATCTTGTTCCATGTTTTTGCACATGTACATCACTGTATGATGTGCAGCTGTTTCCGCAGGATCATATGCGTGGATATGGATGTTAGTTGGGGTCCTCAGGTGTGCATATTGTACATGATATTACATTACTTAACACATGGCATTCATGCCTCAGGTGGTGCTGCAGGGCCACCTCTGTCGGATACACATACTACACTCCCTGTACGTTTGGAAGCAGGTTGTGTCATGTTAGGCATCCCTGTTACTGTATGAGTGAGTCAGAGCGGGTATCAGTCCCAGTGTTCCTACTGACCAAGCGTATGTGCTATGCGTTGCCTCTTTGCCAAGGCTAGGGCATACTGGGCACGCCTCCTTCTGCCTACTGGGACAAGGTCAGGTTGTTCCTCCTCCGAGTCACCCCCTGCCTGTGGTGGCCTTGGCAATGGTGGGGGGATGTTTGGCCCAGCCCTGTGCTGGTCCTGCTGCAGCTGTTTCCACAGGATCATATTATATAGCATAGCACATATCATGATCATTTGGGTACATGTAGTTGGTGTGTACTGCAAGACTCCACCAGACGTGTCCAGACACCGGAACCGTGACTTGAGCAGCCCAAACACACGCTCTATGATATTACGTGTTTGTGCGTGTGCCTCATTATGGCGTTCCTGTTCAGGTGTGTGTGCATTTCTGATGGGTGTCATCAGCCACGGCTCAAGTGCATAACCTGCATCCCCCACTAGGTGTCCATGTGGGAAGTCCCCATTGGCAAATGATTGGTACAGCTGCGTCAGATGCCAGATGTGGGAATCGTGGTAGCTCCCAGGGCAGCCAGCACACACATTCATTATTATGCCCTGGGCATCACACGACCTGGCAGTTGATGGAGGGGTATCCCTTGCGGTTAATGTAGGCTCTACCCCGCTCACTGGCTGGTGCTTTGATGCGTATGTACGTGCAGTCTATTGCACCCAGCACCTCAGGGTATCCCGCTATTTGCTGGAAGAGACGCATATTGCTGGCCACAACCTCACGGTCATTAGGGACATATATATGATCACTGACATGTGCTGACATGGCATCCAGGAACTGGTGCAGTACTCTGGAGGCTGATGCCTGTGATATCCCCATCATATCACCAGTTGGTCTCTGAAAGGTACCTGTTGCTAGTATTCTTAGGCCAAAACATACCTTGGTTTCTACTGGGATGGGTTCCCCTCTGTTGGTTCTGTGTGTGAGATGTGGCCTGCACAGCTCAACAATCTGCTGCAGAAGGTCTCTGTCCACTCTGTAGTGCTCTACTATCTCCAGCTCATGTAACCCATGGTAGGTGACCCTGGGCCTGTATACTCTTCTCCTTCTCCTCACTCTGGGTTGTCTGTCAGCATCTGCATTGTCACCACCCTCAGCAATTCGCCTATGCCTGATTATAATAGCCATGGCAGCCCCTAGCATTTCTGCTCTGAGTTCAGCTTTTTTCAGTTTTCAATTCTGATAGCTTAGTTTCTGGCAGTATCTCTTGTGAGAAACAGCCTGCACTGCTCTTTGCTGTGTTTTAAGTGCTGGGTTGGGCTTCTAGTCTGCCTGTGTAATTGCCTGCTTCTAATTGTTTCCACCAATTAACTCTAGTAGTATCTTCTGGCAGTTTCCCTGTATTTTAGTTGTTTCCTGTTTCCTCTCTGTTTCCTGAGGGGGAGCAATGTGCACACCAGCTTAAACACGCTCACAGTCACTTAAACACGCGCACACATCCCTACACGGTGTTACACGCGCGCACACATCCTTACACGGTGTGAGCTTTGCTGATTCATGTGAAAACGCGCGCACACTGCCTTACACACGTGCACGCCCGCGCAAACCGTTGCAAACAGTCTGCAACACGCTCCCACATGTTAAACCTGCCTTGCACGCGCGCACACGCGCGCATGCATGTATTTCAAGAAACTTTGAGTGTAGGGATAGCGTATACCCTCAATTTCTTGACTTTCCTAGTGTTCTGTTGAGACACACCTCCCTCCCTGATGTCTGTCTATCATCTGTTACCTTACATTGCCCTCCAATCTGGTACACTTATTACTATCCCCCCCCCCCCTGATGTCACCTACCTCTTACTCTGTTCCTCCCCCTTCTCTAAGTCTTACACTACTCAGAAAGTGCTCATTACCTATGTGGCAGTGTGATTCAGTATTGTAACCCTCATTTACATAGGATTGCCTAGTAATGACTAGTTACATGTCTTACACGGAGCTTCCCCCCCTTGACAACCACTACACGGAGGCCATATTGTTTTTGGTCTGCAAGTCCCTCCATTGACATTCCATGTAATACATAAATCCCACAATTGTGGGCTTATAAGCTTCGGTTTTTAGTTTTAGGTAGTGCACCCCGTTTGCGCGGGTGTGCGCTGCAGTTAAACACAAAAATCCCGTGGAAAAAAAAAAGTTATATAACTTATTTTTGCAACACTTTTTCATGCCAATGGCCACATATTTGGCCATTGGCATGCTTAATGAAACATATGCACCCTTTATTTGGAGCTGACATAGCTCTGTTTTTAATTTTGCAGAAATGTACTCAGTTGTCAGCTGAGTACATTTCTGCAGTTCACGATCCGTTACGGACTGGTTTTTCGTGGATCACTCAAATACCTCATTTGCATATCTTGGAGCTGCAAATGAGGTATTGAGCATTTCCACGCCCAGTCCGTGTAAGAGACGTGTTAGCTGTCTCTTACACGGAGATTTGGGCTGTTCCTGAATCAGGAGGCTTACACGGAGGCTTACACTACTCTTGAACTCCGTGTAAGCCTTCCTGAATCTGGCCCATTGGGTTTATCATTAATATTAAGTTTGACTTTATGCAAGTATATTCATAATATTAAAGATAATTTTTAGATCAATAGATATTTTATTTAAATCACTATTAAGACCATTAATAGAATATAATTTATCCTTCTGGGTGTATAACCTTACGTTGGGGAATCAACTAGAATATGTGCAATGTAAATTTGATACGTTACTTCCATTAATCAGCCAAAAAACATTTGCAGAGGGCTTGAAATTCATGGGATATTTTAGCATTAGTTATGGCTTGAGTACTTGTGTTCTGAGTTTGTATATAACTAAACTCATGAAATATTAGTTTTGTGATACATGCTGTGATGAATTAAGTGGATGCAGCGGACCACAGTTGTTTAGACTTTTATTTACTTTTTATGTGTTTCGTGTGCCTGCCAAACCATCACACTATTGTGATTACAGCCCTTTCCTTTCCCATTACCGCGTTGAGAGAAAACCTCCCATGCCCATATCATCAATACGTGCAAACTCTAACCCTCCCCCTGCTGCTAACCCCGACCACACATCTTACATTTAGAAAAAAACTTTTCTTAATGCTTCCACAATTCAAAGTATGCCGAATTTAATGGTAGGGTTTTGGTTATCAGATCACAAAAGAAAAATGTTAGTTTCCTTTTGTTGTTTGTCTTTCGGCTTTCCCCGATTAGGGGTCACCACAGCGGAACTCCGGTCCGCTAATGATTGGCAGTTGGTTTTTATGGTGCCGAGTTGCCAGCCCGATGCCCAACCTTCAACGAAGGCATGCCCATTCAAAGCATGTCTTTCGAACGCCCACTCGACCACAGGGAGGACATGCAGATTCCACACAGAAGGAACTCCCAACCCAAGCCAAGAATGGAACGGGAGAACCTCTTGCTGTGAGGCAACAATGCTACCGCTGCACCACTGCGGCTACGTTAGTTTCCTTTTGTGATTTTTCTTTTTCATTTTTTTAGATTTTTTTATAATGTTGTTTTAGAAATGCATGTACTGATCACTTATGCATCAATCCTTCGTATTTTAAAAAATTAACATCTACTCACATATCTATCACTCTCTATATAGTTATATCTACCAACAAATATGTGTGTGTGTGTGTGTGTGTGTGTGTGTGTGTGTGTGTGTGTGTGTGTGTGTGTGTATATATATATATATATATATATATATATATATATATATATATATACAGAGAGAGAGAGACATACACACACACACACACACACACACACACACACACACACACACACACACACACACACACATATAAATATAGGTGTACCTAAAATGACTAAAACAACATAAGATCGACAGTAGAAAGAATGACAGAAAAAGACTGAAAAGTAATAAGAATGACAGAAGAGAACTTACACTAGGGAGGGCGCAACCTTGGATTTGGTATATATAATTAGCAAGGGGTGTGGGGGTGCAGAGGTCTTGGCTACCTGTGAAAATATTATAAAATTTGACAAAGTCTAACCACATAGAAAACCATTGAAAAATCTGACAACATAAAAACACATTTTTTAATGTTTTTGCAGGGGAGGGAAGTCCCCAGTGCACCCCCCTGCATATATAGACCAACTCTGAGGTTGCACAGCAGTGGGGAAAGAATATGAACCCTCTCCCTTGTATAAGAAACAAACTCCATTTATAGTGCGTTCATTAAGTACTGTTTTAGGCTGGAAGGCATAGTATGGAAAGACAGTGGACTTCTTAAGTGCCATTGATTATTACCTATATCTCATGCAGAGTGCCCCTACACTGCTGACAAAGGCAAGCACACTACTTTACATCTGTTCCTTTCCTTGGGTAAAGTT